>NW_027523702.1:0-42574 GCF_052094955.1 Ictidomys tridecemlineatus | reverse complement strand
GATTTAGAGTTCCAAATACATGTATCCCTATAGGAGAAAAGAGAGTGAAACCTAAAAATGAAACGGTTACTGCAAACGAACGGTTTAACCTAGAGAAGGAAATTTGGTGAGCCAAGTGGTTTTGGTGTACTGATCATTACCTGAAAGAATCATCAAGATTGGGTCAAAAAATGTTTGCTGAGATTTCATGCAACCCGTTCTTTTTTGGAAGCTTGGCAACCCCTTTCCATCAAAGTGATTTTCGCCAGTCTCTGCTTAGGGCTACATCAAAGCAAACAATCCATAGAGATAGAACGTGAAACTGATTTATTGTGTCAGTTTCAAGGATCTAGCACAAACCATGTTTGATTTAGAGTTCCAAATACATGTATCCCTATAGGAGAAAACAGAGTGAAACCTAAAAATGAAAATAGTTACTGCAAACGAACGGTTTAACCTAGAAGAACGAAATTTGGTGAGCCAAGTGGTTTTGGTGTACTGATCATTACTGAAAGAATCATCAAGATTGGGCGAAAAAATGTTTGCTTAGATTTCAGGCAACTCGTAGTTTTTTGGAAGCTTGGCAACCCCTTTCCATCAAAGTGATTTTCGCCAGTCTCTGCTTAGGGCTACATCAACAGCAAACAATCCATGGAGATAGAACTTGAAACTGATTTATTGTGTCAAGTTTCAAGGAGCTAGCACAAACCGTGTTTGATTTAGAGTTCCAAATACATGTATCCCTATAGGAGAAAAGAGAGTGAAACCTAAAAATGAAAAACGGTTACTGCAAACGAACGGTTTAACCTAGAGAAGGAAATTTGGTGAGCCAAGTGGTTTTGTGTACTGATCATTACCTGAAAGAATCATCAAGATTGGGTCAAAAAATGTTTGCTGAGATTTCATGCAACCCGTTCTTTTTTGGAAGCTTGGCAACCCCTTTCCATCAAAGTGATTTTCGCCAGTCTCTGCTTAGGGGCTACATCAAAGCAAACAATCCATAGAGATAGAACGTGAAACTGATTTATTGTGTCAAGTTTCAAGGAGCTAGCACAAACCATGTTTGATTTAGAGTTCCAAATACATGTATCCCTATAGGAGAAAACAGAGTGAAACCTAAAAATGAAAATGGTTACTGCAAACGAACGGTTTAACCTAGAAGAACGAAATTTGGTGAGCCAAGTGGTTTTGGTGTACTGATCATTACCTGAAAGAATCATCAAGATTGGGCGAAAAAATGTTTGCTTAGATTTCAGGCAACTCGTAGTTTTTTGGAAGCTTGGCAACCCCTTTCCATCAAAGTGATTTTCGCCAGTCTCTGCTTAGGGCTACATCAACAGCAAACAAACCATAGAGATAGAACTTGAAACTGATTTATTGTGTCAAGTTTCAAGGAGGTAGCACAAACCGTGTTTGATTTGGAGTTCCAAATACATGTATCCCTATAGGAGAAAACAGAGTGAAACCAAAAATGAAAACGGTTACTGCAAACGAACGGTTTAACCTAGAGAACGAAATTTGGTGAGCCAATTGGTTTTGGTGTACTGATCATTACCTGAAGGAATCATCAAGATTGGCTCCAAAAATGTTTGCTGAGATTTCAGGCAACTCGTTATTTTTTGGAAGCTAGGCAACCCCTTTCCATCAAAGTGATTTTCGCCAGTCTCTGCTTAGGGCTACATCAACAGCAAACAAACCATAGAGATAGAACTTGAAACTGCTTTATTGTGTCAAGTTTCAAAGAGCTAGCACAAACCGTCTTTCATTTAGAGTTCCAAATACATGTACCCTATAGGAGAAAACAGAGTGAAACCTAAAAATGAAAACGGTTACTGCAAACGAACGGTTTAACCTAGAGGAACGAAATTTGGTGAGCCAAGTGGTTTTGGTGTACTGATCATTACCTGAAAGAATCATCAATATTGGGTGAAAAAATGTTTGCTGAGATTTCAGGCAATTCGTAGTTTTTGGAAGCTTGGCAACCCCTTTCCATCAAAGTGATTTTCGCCAGTCTCTGCTTAGGGCTACATCAACAGCAAACAAACCATATAGATAGAACTTGAAACTGCTTTATTGTGTCAAGTTTCAAAGAGCTAGCACAAACCGTGTTTGATTTAGAGTTCCAAATACATGTATCACTATAGGAGAAAACAGAGTGAAACCTAAAATGAAAACGGTTACTGCAAACGAACGGTTTAACCTAGAGAAGGAAATTTGGTGAGCCAAGTGGTTTTGGTGTACTGATCATTACCTGAAAGAATCATCAAGATTGGGTCAAAAAATGTTTGCTGAGATTTCAGGCAACTCGTTCTTTTTTGGAAGCTTGGCAACCCCTTTCCATCAAAGTGATTTTCGCCAGTCTCTGCTTAGGGCTACATCAACAGCAAACAATCCATAGAGATAGAACGTGAAACTGATTTATTGTGTCAAGTTTCAAGGAGCTAGCACAAACCATGTTTGATTTAGAGTTCCAAATACATGTATCCCTATAGGAGAAAACAGAGTGAAACCTAAAAATGAAAACGGTTACTGCAAACGAACGGTTTAACCTAGAAGAACGAAATTTGGTGAGCCAAGTGGTTTTGGTGTACTGATCATTACCTGAAAGAATCATCAAGATTGGGTGAAAAAATGTTTGCTGAAATTTCAGGCAACTCGTAGTTTTTTGGAAGCTTGGCAACCCCTTTCCATCAAAGTGATTGTCGCCAGTCTCTGCTTAGGACTACGTCACAGCAAACAAACCATAGAGATAGAACTTGAAAACTGCTTTATTGTGTCAAGTTTCAAAGAGCTAGCACAAACCGTCTTTCATTTAGAGTTCCAAATACATGTACCCTATAGGAGAAAACAGAGTGAAACCTAAAAATGAAAACGGTTACTGCAAACGAACGGTTTAATCTAGAAGAACGAAATTTGGTGAGCCAAGTGGTTTTGGTGTACTGATCATTACCTGAAATTATCATCAAGATTGGTTGAAAAAATGTTTCCTGAGATTTCAGGGAACTCGTAGTTTTTGGAAGCTTGGCAACCCTTTTCATCAAAGTGATTTTTGCCAGTCTCTGCTTAGGGCTATATCAACAGCAAACAAACCATAGAGATAGAACTTGAAACTGATTTATTGTGTCAAGTTTCAAAGAGCTAGCACAAACCGTGTTTGATTTAGAGTTCCAAATACATATATCCCTATAGGAGAAAAAAAAGTGAAACCTAAAAATGAAAACGGTTATTGCAAACGAACTGTTTAACCTAGAAGAACGAAATTTGGTGAGCCAAGTGGTTTTGGTGTACTGATCATTACTGAAAGAATCATCAAGATATGGTGAAAAAATGTTTGCTGAGATTTCAGGCAACTCGTAGTTTCTTGGAAGCTTGGCAACCCCTTTCCATCAAAGTGATTGTCGCCAGTCTCTGCTTAGGGCTACATCAACAGCAAACAAACCATAGAGATAGAACTTGAAACTGCTTTATTGTGTCAAGTTTGAAAGAGCTAGCACAAACCGTGTTTGATTTAGAGTTCCAAATACATGTATCCCTATAGGAGAAAACAGAGTGAAACCTAAAAATGAAAACGGTTACTGCAAACGAACGGTTTAACCTAGAGGAACGAAATTTGGTGAGCCAAGTGGTTTTGGTGTACTGATCATTACCGGAAAGAATCATCAAGATTGGGGTAAAAATGTTTTCTGAGATTTCAGGCAACTCGAAGTTTTTTGGAAGCTTGGCAACCCCTTTTTATCGAAGTGATATTTGCCAATCTCTGCTTAGGGCTACATCAACAGCAAACAAACCATAGAGATAGAACTTGAAACTGCTTTATTGTGTCAAGCTTCAAAGAGCTAGCACAATCCGTGTTTGATTTAGAGTTCCAAATACATGTATCCCTATAGGAGAAAACAGAGTGAAACCTAAAAATGAAAACGGTTACTGCAAATGAACGGTTTAACCTAGAAGAACGAAATTTGGTGAGCCAAGTGGTTTTGGTGTACTGATCATTACCTGAAAGAATCATCAAGATTGGGTGAAAAAATGTTTGCTGAGATTTCAGGCAACTTGAAGTTTTTTGGAAGCTTGGCAACCCCTTTCCATCAAAGTGATTTTTGCCAATCTCTGCTTAGGGCTAAATCAACAGCAAACAAACCATAGAGATAGAACTTGAAACTGCACTATTGTGTCAAGCTTCAAAGAGCTAGCAAAATCCGTGTTTGATTTAGACTTCCAAATACATGTATCCCTATAGGAGAAAACAGAGTGAAACCTAAAAATGAAAATGGTTACTGCAAACGAACGGTTTAACCTAGAAGAACGAAATTTGGAGAGCCAAGTGGTTTTGCTGTACTGATCATTACCTGAAAGAATCATCAAGATTGGGTGAAAAAATGTTTGCTGAGATTTCAGGCAACTTGAAGTTTTTTGGAAGCTTGGCAACCCCATTCCATCAAAGTGATGTTTGCCAATCTCTGCTTAGGGCTAAATCAACAGCAAACAAACCATAGAGATAGAACTTGAAACTGCATTATTGTGTCAAGCTTCAAAGAGCTAGCACAATCCGTGTTTGATTTAGAATTCCAAATACATGTATCCCTATAGGAGAAAACAGAGTGAAACCTAAAAATGAAAACGGTTACTGCAAACGAACGGTTTAACCTAGAAGAACGAAATTTGGTGAGCCAAGTGGTTTTGCTGTACTGATCATTACCTGAGAGAATCATCAAGATTGGGTGAAAAAATGTTTGCTGAGATTTCAGGCAACTCGTTGTTTTTTGGAAGCTTGGCAACCCCTTTCCATCAAAGTGATTTTCGCCAGTCTCTGCTTAGGGCTACATCAACAGCAAACAAACCATAGAGATAGAACTTGAAACTGCTTTATTGTGTCAAGTTTCAAAGAGCTAGCACAAACCGTCTTTCATTTAGAGTTCCAAATACATGTACCCTATAGGAGAAAACAGAGTGAAACCTAAAAATGAAAACGGTTACTGCAAACGAACGGTTTAACCTAGAGGAACGAAATTTGGTGAGCCAAGTGGTTTTGGTGTACTGATCATTACCTGAAAGAATCATCAATATTGGGTGAAAAAATGTTTGCTGAGATTTCAGGCAATTCGTAGTTTTTGGAAGCTTGGCAACCCCTTTCCATCAAAGTGATTTTCGCCAGTCTCTGCTTAGGGCTACATCAACAGCAAACAAACCATATAGATAGAACTTGAAACTGCTTTATTGTGTCAAGTTTCAAAGAGCTAGCACAAACCGTGTTTGATTTAGAGTTCCAAATACATGTATCACTATAGGAGAAAACAGAGTGAAACCTAAAAATGAAAACGGTTACTGCAAACGAACGGTTTAACCTAGAGAAGGAAATTTGGTGAGCCAAGTGGTTTTGGTGTACTGATCATTACCTGAAAGAATCATCAAGATTGGGTCAAAAAATGTTTGCTGATATTTCAGGCAACTCATTCTTTTTTGGAAGCTTGGCAACCCCTTTCCATCAAAGTGATTTTCGCCAGTCTCTGCTTAGGGCTACATCAACAGCAAACAATCCATAGAGATAGAACGTGAAACTGATTTATTGTGTCAAGTTTCAAGGAGCTAGCACAAACCATGTTTGATTTAGAGTTCCAAATACATGTATCCCTATAGGAGAAAACAGAGTGAAACCTAAAAATGAAAACGGTTACTGCAAACGAACGGTTTAACCTAGAAGAACGAAATTTGGTGAGCCAAGTGGTTTTGGTGTACTGATCATTACCTGAAAGAATCATCAAGATTGGGTGAAAAAATGTTTGCTGAAATTTCAGGCAACTCGTAGTTTTTTGGAAGCTTGGCAACCCCTTTCCATCAAAGTGATTGTCGCCAGTCTCTGCTTAGGACTACGTCAACAGCAAACAAACCATAGAGATAGAACTTGAAACTGCTTTATTGTGTCAAGTTTCAAAGAGCTAGCACAAACCGTCTTTCATTTAGAGTTCCAAATACATGTACCCTATAGGAGAAAACAGAGTGAAACCTAAAAATGAAAACGGTTACTGCAAACGAACGGTTTAATCTAGAAGAACGAAATTTGGTGAGCCAAGTGGTTTTGGTGTACTGATCATTACCTGAAATTATCATCAAGATTGGTTGAAAAAATGTTTCCTGAGATTTCAGGGAACTCGTAGTTTTTTGGAAGCTTGGCAACCCCTTTTCATCAAAGTGATTTTTGCCAGTCTCTGCTTAGGGCTATATCAACAGCAAACAAACCATAGAGATAGAACTTGAAACTGATTTATTGTGTCAAGTTTCAAAGAGCTAGCACAAACCGTGTTTGATTTAGAGTTCCAAATACATATATCCCTATAGGAGAAAAAAAAGTGAAACCTAAAAATGAAAACGGTTATTGCAAACGAACTGTTTAACCTAGAAGAACGAAATTTGGTGAGCCAAGTGGTTTTGGTGTACTGATCATTACCTGAAAGAATCATCAAGATATGGTGAAAAAATGTTTGCTGAGATTTCAGGCAACTCGTAGTTTCTTGGAAGCTTGGCAACCCCTTTCCATCAAAGTGATTGTCGCCAGTCTCTGCTTAGGGCTACATCAACAGCAAACAAACCATAGAGATAGAACTTGAAACTGCTTTATTGTGTCAAGTTTGAAAGAGCTAGCACAAACCGTGTTTGATTTAGAGTTCCAAATACATGTATCCCTATAGGAGAAAACAGAGTGAAACCTAAAAATGAAAACGGTTACTGCAAACGAACGGTTTAACCTAGAGGAACGAAATTTGGTGAGCCAAGTGGTTTTGGTGTACTGATCATTACCGGAAAGAATCATCAAGATTGGGGTAAAAATGTTTTCTGAGATTTCAGGCAACTCGAAGTTTTTTGGAAGCTTGGCAACCCCTTTTTATCGAAGTGATATTTGCCAATCTCTGCTTAGGGCTACATCAACAGCAAACAAACCATAGAGATAGAACTTGAAACTGCTTTATTGTGTCAAGCTTCAAAGAGCTAGCACAATCCGTGTTTGATTTAGAGTTCCAAATACATGTATCCCTATAGGAGAAAACAGAGTGAAACCTAAAAATGAAAACGGTTACTGCAAATGAACGGTTTAACCTAGAAGAACGAAATTTGGTGAGCCAAGTGGTTTTGGTGTACTGATCATTACCTGAAAGAATCATCAAGATTGGGTGAAAAAATGTTTGCTGAGATTTCAGGCAACTTGAAGTTTTTTGGAAGCTTGGCAACCCCTTTCCATCAAAGTGATTTTTGCCAATCTCTGCTTAGGGCTAAATCAACAGCAAACAAACCATAGAGATAGAACTTGAAACTGCACTATTGTGTCAAGCTTCAAAGAGCTAGCAAAATCCGTGTTTGATTTAGACTTCCAAATACATGTATCCCTATAGGAGAAAACAGAGTGAAACCTAAAAATGAAAATGGTTACTGCAAACGAACGGTTTAACCTAGAAGAACGAAATTTGGAGAGCCAAGTGGTTTTGCTGTACTGATCATTACCTGAAAGAATCATCAAGATTGGGTGAAAAAATGTTTGCTGAGATTTCAGGCAACTTGAAGTTTTTTGGAAGCTTGGCAACCCCATTCCATCAAAGTGATGTTTGCCAATCTCTGCTTAGGGCTAAATCAACAGCAAACAAACCATAGAGATAGAACTTGAAACTGCATTATTGTGTCAAGCTTCAAAGAGCTAGCACAATCCGTGTTTGATTTAGAATTCCAAATACATGTATCCCTATAGGAGAAAACAGAGTGAAACCTAAAAATGAAAACGGTTACTGCAAACGAACGGTTTAACCTAGAAGAACGAAATTTGGTGAGCCAAGTGGTTTTGCTGTACTGATCATTACCTGAGAGAATCATCAAGATTGGGTGAAAAAATGTTTGCTGAGATTTCAGGCAACTCGTTGTTTTTTGGAAGCTTGGCAACCCCTTTCCATCAAAGTGATTTTCGCCAGTCTCTGCTTAGGGCTACATCAACAGCAAACAAACCATAGAGATAGAACTTGAAACTGCTTTATTGTGTCAAGTTTCAAAGAGCTAGCACAAACCGTGTTTGATTTAGAGTTCCAAATACATGTATCCCTATAGGAGAAAACAGAGTGAAACCTAAAAATGAAAACGGTTACTGCAAACGAACGGTTTAACCTAGAAGAACGAAATTTGGTGAGCCAAGTGGTTTTGCTGTACTGATTATTACCTGAAAGAATCATCAAGATTGGGTGAAAAAATGTTTGCTGAGATTTCAGGCATCTTGAAGTTTTTAGGAAGCTTGGCAAACCCTTTCCATCAAAGTGATTTTTGCCAATCTCTGCTTAGGGCTAAATCAACAGCAAACAAACCATAGAGATAAAACTTAAAACTGCATTATTGTGTCACGCTTCAAAGAGCTAGCACAATCTGTGTTTGATTTAGACTTCCAAATACATGTATCCCTATAGGAGAAAACAGAGTGAAACCTAAAAATGAAAACGGTTACTGCAAACGAACTGTTTAACTTAGAAGAACGAAATTTGGTGAGCCAAGTGGTTTTGCTGTACTGATCATTACCTGAAAGAATCATCAAGATTGGGTGAAAAAATGTTTGCTGAGATTTTAGGCAACTCGAAGTTTTTTTGAAGCTTGGCAACCCCTTTCCATCAAAGTGATATTTGCCAATCTCTGCTTAGGGCTACATCAACAGCAAACAAACCATAGAGATAGAACTTGAAACTGCTTTATTGTGTCAAGCTTCAAAGAGTTAGCACAATCCGTGTTTGATTTAGAGTTCCAAATACATGTATCCCTATAGGAGAAAACAGAGTGAAACCTAAAAATGAAAACGGCTACTGAAAACGAACGGTTTAACCTAGAAGAACGAAATTTGGTGAGCCAAGTGGTTTTGCTGTACTGATCATTACCTGAAAGAATTATCAAGATTGGGTGAAAAAATGTTTGCTGAGATTTCAGGCAACTCGTAGATTTTTGGAAGCTTGGCAACCCCTTTCCATCAAAGTGATTGTCGCCAGTCTCTGCTTAGGGCTACATCAACAGCTAACAAACCATAGAGATAGAAATTGAAACTGCTTTATTGTGTCAAGTTTCAAAGAACTAGCACAAAGCGTGTTTGATTTAGAGTTCCAAATACATGTATCCCTATAGGAGAAAAAAGAGTGAAACCTAAAAATGAAAACGGTTACTGAAAATGAACGGTTTAATCTAGAAGAACGAAATTTGGTGAGCCAAGTGGTTTTGGTGTACTGATCATTACCTGAAAGAATCATCAAGATTTGGTGAAAAAATGTTTGCTGAGATTTCAGGCAACTCGTAGTTTTTTGGAAGCTTGGCAACCCCTTTCCATCAAAGTGATTTTCGCCAGTCTTGCGTAGGGCTACATCAACAGCAAACAAACCATAGAGATAGAACTTGAAACTGCTTTATTGTGTCATGTTTCAAAGAGCTAGCAAAAACCGTGTTTGATTTAGAGTTCCAAATACATGTATCCCTATATGAGAAAACAGAGTGAAACCTAAAAATGAAAACAGTTACTGCAAATGAACGGTTTAATCTAGAAGAACGAAATTTGGTGAGCCAAGTGGTTTTGGTGAACTGATCATTACCTGAAAGAATCATCAAGATAGGGTGAAAAAATGTTTGCTGAGATTTCAGGCAACTCGTAGTTTTTTGGAAGCTTGGCAACCCCTTTCCAACAAGTGATTTTCGCCAGTCTCTGCTTAGGGCTACATCAACAGCAAACAAACCATAGAGATAGAACTTGAAACTGCTTTATTGTGTCAAGTTTCAAAGAGCTAGCACAAACCGTGTTTGATTTAGAGTTCCAAATACATGTATCCCTATAGGAGAAAACAGAGTGAAACCTAAAAATGAAAACGGTTACTGCAAATGAACGGTTTAACATAGAAGAAGGAAATCTGGTGAGCCAAGTGGTTTTGGTGTACTGATCATTACCTGAAAGAATCATCAAGATTGGGTGAAAAAATATTTGGTGAGATTTCAGGCAACTCGTAGTTTTTTGGAAGCTTGGCAACCCCTTTCCATCAAAGTGATTTTCACCAGTCTCTGCTTAGGGCTACATCAACAGCAAACAAACCATAGAAATAGAACTTGAAACTGCTTTATTGTGTCAAGTTTCAAAGAGCTAGCACAAACCGTGTTTGATTTAGAGTTCCAAATACATGTATCCCTATAGGAGAAAACAGAGTGAAACCTAAAAATGAAAACGGTTACTGCAAACGAACGGTTTAACCTAGAAAAACGAAATTTGGTGAGCCAAGTGGTTTTGGTGTACTGATCATTACCTGAAAGAATCATCAAGATTGGGTGAAAAAATGTTTGCTGAGATTTCAGGCAACTCGTAGTTTTTTGGAAGCTTGGCAACCCCTTTCCATCAAAGTGATTTTCGCCAGTCTCTGCTTAGGGCTACATCAACAGCAAACAAACCATAGAGATAGAACTGGAAACTGCTTTATTGTGTCAAGTTTCAAAGAGCTAGCACAAACCGTGTTTGATTTAGAGTTTCAAATACATGTATCCCTATAGGAGAAAACAGTGTGCAACCTAAAAATGAAAACGGTTACTGCAAAGGAACGGTTTAACCTAGAAGAACCCAATGTGGTGAGCCAAGTGGTTTTAATGTACTGATCATTACCTGAAAGAATCATCAAGATTGGGTGAAAAAATGTGAGCTGAGATTTCAGGCAACTTGTATTTTTTTGGAAGCTTGGCAACCCCTTTCCATCAAAGTGATTTTTGCCAGTCTCTGCTTAGGGCTACATCAACAGCAAACAAACCATAGAGATAGAACTTGAAACTGCTTTAATTTGTCACGTTTCGAAAAGCTAGCACAAACCGTCTTTCATTTAGAGTTCCAAATACATGTATCCCTATAGGAGAAAACAGAGTGCAACCTAAAAATGAAAACGGTTACTGCAAACGAATTGTTTAACCTAGAAGAACGAAATTTAGTGAGCCAAGTGGTTTTGGTGTACTGATCATTACCTGAAAGAATCATCAAGATTGGGTGAAAAAATGTGCTGAGATTTCAGGCAACTCGTAGTTTTTTGGAAGCTTGGCAACCCCTTTCCATCAAAGTGATTTTTGCCAGTCTCTGCTTAGGGCTACATCAACAGCTAACAAACCATAGAGATAGAACTTGAAACTGCTTTATTATGTGAAGTTTCAAAGAGCTAGCACAAAGCGTGTTTGATTTAGAGGTCCAAATACATGTATCCCTATAGGAGAAAACAGAGTGAAACCTAAGAATGAAAACGGTCACTGCAAATGAACGGTTTAACCTAGAAAAACTAAATTTGGTGAGCCAAGTTGTTGTAAAGTACTGATCATTACCTGAAAGAATCATCAAGATTGGGTGAAAAAATGTTTGCTGAGATTTCAGGCACCTTGTAGTTTTTTGGAAGCGTGGCAACCCCTTTCCATCAAAGTGATTTTCGCCAGTCTCTGCTTAGGCCTACATCAACAGCAAACAAACCATAGAGATAGAACTTTAAACTGCTTTATTGTGTCAAGTTTCAAAGAGCTAGCACAAACCGTGTTTGATTTAGAGTTCCAAATACATGTATCCCTATAGGAGAAAACAGAGTGAAACCTAAAAATGAAAACGGTTACTACAAATGAACGGTTTAACCTAGAAGAACGAAATGTGGTGAGCCAAGTTGTTTTAATGTACTGATCATTACCTGAAAGAATCATCAAGATTGGGTGAAAAAATGTTTTCTGAGATTTCAGGCAACTCGTAGTTTTTTGGAAGCTTGGCAACCCCTTTCCATCAAAGTGGTTTTCGCCAGTCTCTGCTTAGGGCTACATCAACAGCAAACAAACCAGAGAGATAGAACTGGAAACTGCTTTATTGTGTCAAGTTTCAAAGAGCTAGCACAAACCGTGTTTGATTTAGAGTTCCAAATGCATGTATCCCTATAGGAGAAAACAGAGTGAAACCTAAAAATGAAAACGGTTACTACAAATGAACGGTTTAACCTAGAAGAACGAAATTTGGTGAGCCAAGTGGTTTTAATGTACTGATCATTACCTGAAAGAATCATCAAGATTGGGTGAAAAAATGTTTGCTGAGATTTCAGGCAACTCGTAGTTTTTTGGAAGCTTGGCAACCCCTTTCCATCAAAGTGATTTTCGCCAGCCTCTGCTTAGGATTACGTCAACAGCAAACAAACCATAGAGGTAGAACTTGAAACTGCTTTATTGTGTCAAGTTTCAAAAAGCTACCACAAACCGTCTTTCATTTAGTGTTCCAAATACATGTATCCCTATAGGAGAAAACAGAGTGAAACCTAAAATTGAAAACGGTTACTGCAAATGAACGGTTTAACCTAGAAGAACGAAATTTGGTGAGCCAAGTGGTTTTGGTGTACTGATCATTACCTGAAAGAATCATCAAGATTGGGTGAAAAATAGTTTGCTGAGATTTCAGGCAACTAGTAGTTTTTTGGAAGCTTGGCAACCCCTTTCCATCAAAGTGATTTTCGCCAGTCTCTGCTTAGGGCTACATCAACAGCAAACAAACCATAGAGATAGAACTTGAAACTGCTTTATTGTGTCAAGTGTCAAAGAGCTAGCACAAACCGTGTTTTATTTAGAGTTCCGAATACATGTATCCCTATAGGAGAAAACAGAGTGAAACCTAAAAATGAAAACGGTTACTACAAACGAACGGTTTAACCTAGAAGAACGAAATGTGGTGAGCCAAGTGGTTTTAATGTACTGATCATTACCTGAAAGAATCATCAAGATTGGGTGAAAAAATGTTTGCTGAGATTTCAGGCAACTCGTAATTTTTTGGAAGCTTGGCAACCCCTTTCCATCAAAGTGATTTTCGCCAGTCTCTGCTTAGGGCTACATCAACAGCAAACAAACCATAGAGATAGAACTTGAAACTGCTTTATTGTGTCAAGTTTCAAAGAGCTAGCACAAACCGTGTTATATTTAGAGTTCCAAATACATGTATCCCTATAGGAGAAAACAGAGTGAAACCTAAAAATGAAAACGGTTAGTGCAAAGGAACGGTTTAACCTAGAAGAACGAAATGTGGTGAGCCAAGTGGTTTTAATGTACTGATCATTACCTGAACGAATCATCAAGATTGGGTGAAAAAATGTTTGCTGAGATTTCAGGCAACTCGTAGTTTTTTTGAAGCATGGCAACCCCTTTCCATCAAAGTGATTTTCGCCAGCCTCTGCTTAGGACTACGTCAACAGCAAACAAACCATAGAGGTAGAACTTGAAACTGCTTTATTGTGTCAAGTTTCAAAAAGCTACCACAAACCGTCTTTCATTTAGTGTTCCAAATACATGTATCCCTATAGGAGAAAACAGAGTGAAACCTAAAATTGAAAACGGTTACTGCAAACGAACGGTTTAACCTAGAAGAACGAAATGTGGTGAGCCAAGTGGTTTTGATGTACTGATCATTACCTGAAAGAATCATCAAGATTGGGTGAAAAAATGTTTGCTGAGATTTCAGGCAACTCGTAGTTTTTTGGAAGCTTGGCAACCCCTTTCCATCAAAGTGATTTTCGCCAGTCTCCGCTTAGGGCTACATCAACAGCAAACAAACCATAGAGATAGAACTTGAAACTGCTTTATTGTGTCAAGTTTCAAAGAGCTAGCACAAACCGTGTTTGATTTAGAGTTCCAAATACATGTATCCCTATAGGAGAAAACAGAGTGAAACCTAAAAATGAAAACGCTTACTGCAAATGAACGGTTTAACCTAGAAGAATGAAATTTGGTGAGCCAAGTGGATTTTGTGTCCTGATCATTACCTGAAAGAATCATCAAGATTGGGTGAAAAAATGTTTGCTGAGATTTCAGGCAACTCGTAGTTTTTTGGAAGCTTGGCAACCCCTTTCCATCAAAGTGATTGTCGCCAGTCTCTGCTTAGGGCTACATCAACAGCTAACAAACCATAGAGATAGAACTTGAAACTGCTTTATTGTGTCAAGTTTCAAAGAACTAGCACAAAGCGTGTTTGATTTAGAGTTCCAAATACATGTATCCCTATAGGAGAAAAAAGAGTGAAACCTAAAAATGAAAACGTTTACTGCAAATGAACGGTTTAATCTAGAAGAACGAAATTTGGTGAGCCAAGTGGTTTTCGTGTACTGATCATTACCTGAAAGAATCATCAAGATTGGGTGAAAAAATGTTTGCTGAGATTTCAGGCAACTCGTAGTTTTTTGGAAGCTTGGCAACCCCTTTCCATCAAAGTGATTTTCGCCAGTCTCTGCTTAGGGCTACATCAACAGCAAACAAACCATAGAGACAGAACTTGAAACTGCTTTATTGTGTCAAGTTTCAAAGAGCTAGCACAAACCGTGTTTGATTTAGAGTTCCAAATACATGTATCCCTATAGGAGAAAACAGAGTGAAACCTAAAAATGAAAACAGTTACTGCAAATGAACGGTTTAACCTAGAAGAACGAAATTTGGTGAGCCAAGTGGTTTTGGTGAACTGATCATTACCTGAAAGAATCATCAAGATAGGGTGAAAAAATGTTTGCTGAGATTTCAGGCAACTCGTAGTTTTTTGGAAGCTTGGCAACCCCTTTCCAACAAGTGATTTTCGCAAGTCTCTGCTTAGGGCTACATCAACAGCAAACAAACCATAGAGATAGAACTTGAAACTGCTTTATTGTGTCAAGTTTCAAAGAGCTAGCACAAACCGTGTTTGATTTAGAGTTCCAAATACATGTATCCCTATAGGAGAAAACAGAGTGAAACCTAAAAATGAAAACGGTTACTGCAAATGAACGGTTTAACCTAGAAGAAGGAAATCTGGTGAGCCAAGTGGTTTTGGTGTACTGATCATTACCTGAAAGAATCATCAAGATTGGGTGAAAAAATATTTGGTGAGATTTCAGGCAACTCGTAGTTTTTTGGAAGCTTGGCAACCCCTTTCCATCAAAGTGATTTTCACCAGTCTCTGCTTAGGGCTACATCAACAGCAAACAAACCATAGAAATAGAACTTGAAACTGCTTTATTGTGTCAAGTTTCAAAGAGCTAGCACAAACCGTGTTTGATTTAGAGTTCCAAATACATGTATCCCTATAGGAGAAAACAGAGTGAAACCTAAAAATGAAAACGGTTACTGCAAACGAACGGTTTAACCTAGAAAAACGAAATTTGGTGAGCCAAGTGGTTTTGGTGTACTGATCATTACCTGAAAGAATCATCAAGATTGGGTGAAAAAATGTTTGCTGAGATTTCAGGCAACTCGTAGTTTTTTGGAAGCTTGGCAACCCCTTTCCATCAAAGTGATTTTCGCCAGTCTCTGCTTAGGGCTACATCAACAGCAAACAAACCATAGAGATAGAACTGGAAACTGCTTTATTGTGTCAAGTTTCAAAGAGCTAGCACAAACCGTGTTTGATTTAGAGTTCCAAATACATGTATCCCTATAGGAGAAAACAGAGTGAAACCTAAAAATGAAAACGGTTACTGCAAACGAACGGTTTAACCTAGAAGAACGAAATTTGGTGAGCCAAGTGGTTTTGCTGTACTGATTATTACCTGAAAGAATCATCAAGATTGGGTGAAAAAATGTTTGCTGAGATTTCAGGCATCTTGAAGTTTTTAGGAAGCTTGGCAAACCCTTTCCATCAAAGTGATTTTTGCCAATCTCTGCTTAGGGCTAAATCAACAGCAAACAAACCATAGAGATAAAACTTAAAACTGCATTATTGTGTCACGCTTCAAAGAGCTAGCACAATCTGTGTTTGATTTAGACTTCCAAATACATGTATCCCTATAGGAGAAAACAGAGTGAAACCTAAAAATGAAAACGGTTACTGCAAACGAACTGTTTAACTTAGAAGAACGAAATTTGGTGAGCCAAGTGGTTTTGCTGTACTGATCATTACCTGAAAGAATCATCAAGATTGGGTGAAAAAATGTTTGCTGAGATTTTAGGCAACTCGAAGTTTTATGGAAGCTTGGCAACCCCTTTCCATCAAAGTGATATTTGCCAATCTCTGCTTAGGGCTACATCAACAGCAAACAAACCATAGAGATAGAACTTGAAACTGCTTTATTGTGTCAAGCTTCAAAGAGTTAGCACAATCCGTGTTTGATTTAGAGTTCCAAATACATGTATCCCTATAGGAGAAAACAGAGTGAAACCTAAAAATGAAAACGGCTACTGAAAACGAACGGTTTAACCTAGAAGAACGAAATTTGGTGAGCCAAGTGGTTTTGCTGTACTGATCATTACCTGAAAGAATTATCAAGATTGGGTGAAAAAATGTTTGCTGAGATTTCAGGCAACTCGTAGTTTTTTGGAAGCTTGGCAACCCCTTTCCATCAAAGTGATTGTCGCCAGTCTCTGCTTAGGGCTACATCAACAGCTAACAAACCATAGAGATAGAACTTGAAACTGCTTTATTGTGTCAAGTTTCAAAGAACTAGCACAAAGCGTGTTTGATTTAGAGTTCCAAATACATGTATCCCTATAGGAGAAAAAAGAGTGAAACCTAAAAATGAAAACGGTTACTGAAAATGAACGGTTTAATCTAGAAGAACGAAATTTGGTGAGCCAAGTGGTTTTGGTGTACTGATCATTACCTGAAAGAATCATCAAGATTTGGTGAAAAAATGTTTGCTGAGATTTCAGGCAACTCGTAGTTTTTTGGAAGCTTGGCAACCCCTTTCCATCAAAGTGATTTTCGCCAGTCTTGCGTAGGGCTACATCAACAGCAAACAAACCATAGAGATAGAACTTGAAACTGCTTTATTGTGTCATGTTTCAAAGAGCTAGCAAAAACCGTGTTTGATTTAGAGTTCCAAATACATGTATCCCTATATGAGAAAACAGAGTGAAACCTAAAAATGAAAACAGTTACTGCAAATGAACGGTTTAATCTAGAACAACGAAATTTGGTGAGCCAAGTGGTTTTGGTGAACTGATCATTACCTGAAAGAATCATCAAGATAGGGTGAAAAAATGTTTGCTGAGATTTCAGGCAACTCGTAGTTTTTTGGAAGCTTGGCAACCCCTTTCCAACAAGTGATTTTCGCCAGTCTCTGCTTAGGGCTACATCAACAGCAAACAAACCATAGAGATAGAACTTGAAACTGCTTTATTGTGTCAAGTTTCAAAGAGCTAGCACAAACCGTGTTTGATTTAGAGTTCCAAATACATGTATCCCTATAGGAGAAAACAGAGTGAAACCTAAAAATGAAAACGGTTACTGCAAACGAACGGTTTAACCTAGAAGAACGAAATTTGGTGAGCCAAGTGGTTTTGCTGTACTGATTATTACCTGAAAGAATCATCAAGATTGGGTGAAAAAATGTTTGCTGAGATTTCAGGTATCTTGAAGTTTTTAGGAAGCTTGGCAAACCCTTTCCATCAAAGTGATTTTTGCCAATCTCTGCTTAGGGCTAAATCAACAGCAAACAAACCATAGAGATAAAACTTAAAACTGCATTATTGTGTCACGCTTCAAAGAGCTAGCACAATCTGTGTTTGATTTAGACTTCCAAATACATGTATCCCTATAGGAGAAAACAGAGTGAAACCTAAAAATGAAAACGGTTACTGCAAACGAACTGTTTAACTTAGAAGAACGAAATTTGGTGAGCCAAGTGGTTTTGCTGTACTGATCATTACCTGAAAGAATCATCAAGATTGGGTGAAAAAATGTTTGCTGAGATTTTAGGCAACTCGAAGTTTTTTGGAAGCTTGGCAACCCCTTTCCATCAAAGTGATATTTGCCAATCTCTGCTTAGGGCTACATCAACAGCAAACAAACCATAGAGATAGAACTTGAAACTGCTTTATTGTGTCAAGCTTCAAAGAGTTAGCACAATCCGTGTTTGATTTAGAGTTCCAAATACATGTATCCCTATAGGAGAAAACAGAGTGAAACCTAAAAATGAAAACGGCTACTGAAAACGAACGGTTTAACCTAGAAGAACGAAATTTGGTGAGCCAAGTGGTTTTGCTGTACTGATCATTACCTGAAAGAATTATCAAGATTGGGTGAAAAAATGTTTGCTGAGATTTCAGGCAACTCGTAGTTTTTTGGAAGCTTGGCAACCCCTTTCCATCAAAGTGATTGTCGCCAGTCTCTGCTTAGGGCTACATCAACAGCTAACAAACCATAGAGATAGAACTTGAAACTGCTTTATTGTGTCAAGTTTCAAAGAACTAGCACAAAGCGTGTTTGATTTAGAGTTCCAAATACATGTATCCCTATAGGAGAAAAAAGAGTGAAACCTAAAAATGAAAACGGTTACTGAAAATGAACGGTTTAATCTAGAAGAACGAAATTTGGTGAGCCAAGTGGTTTTGGTGTACTGATCATTACCTGAAAGAATCATCAAGATTTGGTGAAAAAATGTTTGCTGAGATTTCAGGCAACTCGTAGTTTTTTGGAAGCTTGGCAACCCCTTTCCATCAAAGTGATTTTCGCCAGTCTTGCGTAGGGCTACATCAACAGCAAACAAACCATAGAGATAGAACTTGAAACTGCTTTATTGTGTCATGTTTCAAAGAGCTAGCAAAAACCGTGTTTGATTTAGAGTTCCAAATACATGTATCCCTATATGAGAAAACAGAGTGAAACCTAAAAATGAAAACAGTTACTGCAAATGAACGGTTTAATCTAGAACAACGAAATTTGGTGAGCCAAGTGGTTTTGGTGAACTGATCATTACCTGAAAGAATCATCAAGATAGGGTGAAAAAATGTTTGCTGAGATTTCAGGCAACTCGTAGTTTTTTGGAAGCTTGGCAACCCCTTTCCAACAAGTGATTTTCGCCAGTCTCTGCTTATGGCTACATCAACAGCAAACAAACCATAGAGATAGAACTTGAAACTGCTTTATTGTGTCAAGTTTCAAAGAGCTAGCACAAACCGTGTTTGATTTAGAGTTCCAAATACATGTATCCCTATAGGAGAAAACAGAGTGAAACCTAAAAATGAAAACGGTTACTGCAAATGAACGGTTTAACCTAGAAGAAGGAAATTTGGTGAGCCATGTGGTTTTGGTGTACTGATCATTACCTGAAAGAATCATCAAGATTGGGTGAAAAAATATTTGGTGAGATTTCAGGCAACTCGTAGTTTTTTGGAAGCTTGGCAACCCCTTTCCATCAAAGTGATTTTCACCAGTCTCTGCTTAGGGCTACATCAACAGCAAACAAACCATAGAAATAGAACTTGAAACTGCTTTATTGTGTCAAGTTTCAAAGAGCTAGCACAAACCGTGTTTGATTTAGAGTTCCAAATACATGTATCCCTATAGGAGAAAACAGAGTGAAACCTAAAAATGAAAACGGTTAATGCAAACGAACGGTTTAACCTAGAAAAACGAAATTTGGTGAGCCAAGTGGTTTTGGTGTACTGATCATTACCTGAAAGAATCATCAAGATTGGGTGAAAAAATGTTTTCTGAGATTTCAGGCAACTCGTAGTTTTTTGGAAGCTTGGCAACCCCTTTCCATCAAAGTGATTTTCGCCAGTCTCTGCTTAGGGCTACATCAACAGCAAACAAACCATAGAGATAGAACTTGAAACTGCTTTATTGTGTCAATTTTCAAAGAGCTAGCACAAACCGTGTTTGATTTAGAATTTCAAATACATGTATCCCTATAGGAGAAAACAGAGTGAAACCTAAAAATGAAAACGGTTACTGCAAAGGAACGGTTTAACCTAGAAGAACGCAATGTGGTGAGCCAAGTGGTTTTAATGTACTGATCATTACCTGAAAGAATCATCAAGATTGGGTGAAAAAATGTTTGCTGAGATTTCAGGCAACTTGTATTTTTTTGGAAGCTTGGCAACCCCTTTCCATCAAAGTGATTTTTGCCAGTCTCTGCTTAGGGCTACATCAACAGCAAACAAACCATAGAGATAGAACTTGAAACTGCTTTAATTTGTCAAGTTTCGAAAAGCTAGCACAAACCGTCTTTCATTTAGAGTTCCAAATACATGTATCCCTATAGGAGAAAACAGAGTGAAACCTAAAAATGAAAAGGGTTACTGCAAACGAATCGTTTAACCTAGAAGAACGAAATTTAGTGAGCCAAGTGGTTTTGGTGTACTGATCATTACCTGAAAGAATCATCAAGATTGGGTGAAAAAATGTTTGCTGAGATTTCAGGCAACTCGTAGTTTTTTGGAAGCTTGGCAACCCCTTTCCATCAAAGTGATTTTCGCCAGTCTCTGCTTAGGGCTACATCAACAGCAAACAAACCATTGAGATAGAACTTGATACTGCTTTATTGTGTCAAGTTGCAAAGAGCTAGCACAAACCGTGTTTGATTTAGAGTTCCAAATACATGTATCCCTATAGGAGAAAACAGAGTAAAACCTAAAAATGAAAACGATTACTGCAAAAGAACGGTTTAACCTAGAAGAACGAAATTTGGTGAGCCAAGTGGTTTTGCTGTACTGATCATTACCTGAAAGAATCATCAAGATTGGGTGAAAAAATGTTTGCTGAGATTTCAGGCAACTTGTAGGTTTTTGGAAGCTTGGCAACCCCTTTCCATCAAAGTGATTTTCGCCAGTCTCTGCTAAGGGCTACATCAACAGCAAACAATCCATAGAGATAGAACTTGAAACTGCTTTATTGTGTCAAGTTTCAAAGAGCTACACAAACCGTGTTTGATTTAGAGTTCCAAATACATGTATCCCTAGAGGATAAAACAGAGTGAAAAATAAAATTGAAAACGGTTACTGCAAACGAACGGTTTAACCTAGAAGAACGAAATTCGGTGAGCCAGGTGGTTTTGCTGTACTGATCATTACCTGAAAGAATCATCAAGATTGGTTGAAAAAAATGTTTAGTGAGATTTGAGGCAACTCGTAGTTTTTTGGAAGCTTGGCAACCCCTTTCCATCAAAGTGATTTTCGCCAGTCTCTGCTTAGGGCTACATCAACAGCAAACAAACCATAGAGATAGAATTTGAAACTGCTTTATTGTGTCAAGTTTCAAAGAGCTAGCACAAACCGTGTTTGATTTAGAGTTTCAAATACATGTATCCCTATAGGAGAAAACAGAGTGAAACCTAAAAATGAAAATGGTTACTGCAAAGGAACGGTTTAACCTAGAAGAACGAAATGTGGTGAGCCAAGTGGTTTTGGTGTACTGATCATTACCTGAAAGAATCATCAAGATTGGGTGAAAAAATGTTTGCTGAGATTTCAGGCAACTCGTAGTTTTTTGGAAGCTTGGCAACCCCTTTCCATCAAAGTGATTTTCGCCAGTCTCTGCTTAGGGCTACATCAACAGCAAACAAACCATAGAGATAGAACTTGAAACTACTTTATTGTGTCAAGTTTCAAAGAGCTAGCACAAAGCGTGTTTGATTTAGAGTTCCAAATACATGTATCCGTATAGGAGAAAACAGAGTGAAAGCTAAAAATGAAAACCCTTACTGCAAATGAATGGTTTAACCTCGAAGAACTAAATTTGGTGAGCCAAGTGGTTTTGGCGTACTGATCATTACCTGAAAGAATCATTAAGATTGGGTGGAAAACATGTTTGCTGAGATTTCAGGCAACTCGTAGTTTTTTGCAAGCTTGGCAACCCCTTTCCATCAATGTGATTTTCGCCAGTCTCTGCTTAGGGCTACATCAACATCAAACAAACCATAGAGAGAGAACGTGAAACTGCTTTATTGTGTCAAGTTTCAAAGAGCTAGCACAAACCGTGTTTGATTTAGAGTTCCAAATACATGTATCCCTATAGGAGAAAACAGAGTGAAACCTAAAAATGAAAACGGTTACTGCAAATGAACGGTTTAACCTAGAAGAACGAAATTTGGTGAGCCAAGTGGTTTTGGTGTACTGATCATTACCTGAAAGAATCATCAAGATTGGGTGAAAAAATGTTTTCTGAGATTTCAGGCAACTCGTAGTTTTTTGGGAGCTTGGCAACCCCTTTCCATCAAAGTGATTTTCGCCAGTCTCTGCTTAGGGCTACATCAACAGCAAACAAACCATAGAGATAGAACTGGAAACTGCTTTATTGTGTCAAGTTTCAAAGAGCTAGCACAATCCGTGTTTGATTTAGAGTTCCAAATACATGTATCCCTATAGGAGAAAACAGAGTGAAACCTAAAAATGAAAACGGTTACTTCACATGAACGGTTTAACCTAGAAGAACGAAATGTGGTGAGCCAAGTTGTTATAATGTACTGATCATTACCTGAAAGAATCATCAAGATTGGGTGAAAAAATGTTTGCTGAGATTTGAGGAAACTCGTAGTTTTTTGGACGCTTTGCAACCCCTTTCAATCAAAGTGATTTTCGCCAGTCTCTGCTTAGGGCTAAATTAACAGCAAACAAACCATAGAGATAGAACTTGAAACTGCTTTATTGTGTCAAGTTTCAAAGACCTAGCCCAAACCGTGTTTAATTTAAAGTTCCAAATACATGTATCCCTATAGAAGAAAACAGAGTGAAACCTAAAAATGAAAACGGTTACTGCAAATGAACGGTTTAACCTAGAAGAACGAAATTTGGTGAGAAAAGTGGTTTTGGTGTACTGATCATTACCTGAAAGAATCATCAAGATTGGGTGAAAAAATGTTTTCTGAGATTTCAGGCAACTCGTAGTTTTTTGGAAGCTTGGCAACCCCTTTCCATCAAAGTGATTTTCGCCAGTCTCTGCTTAGGGCTACATCAACAGCAAACAAACCATAGAGATAGAACTGGAAACTGCTTTATTGTGTCAAGTTTCAAAGAGCTAGCACAATCCGTGTTTGATTTAGAGTTCCAAATACATGTATCCCTATAGGAGAAAACAGAGTGCAACCTAAAAATGAAAACGGTTACTGCAAACGAATTGTTTAACCTAGAAGAACGAAATTTAGTGAGCCAAGTGGTTTTGGTGTACTGATCATTACCTGAAAGAATCATCAAGATTGGGTGAAAAAATGTGCTGAGATTTCAGGCAACTCGTAGTTTTTTGGAAGCTTGGCAACCCCTTTCCATCAAAGTGATTTTTGCCAGTCTCTGCTTAGGGCTACATCAACAGCTAACAAACCATAGAGATAGAACTTGAAACTGCTTTATTATGTGAAGTTTCAAAGAGCTAGCACAAAGCGTGTTTGATTTAGAGGTCCAAATACATGTATCCCTATAGGAGAAAACAGAGTGAAACCTAAGAATGAAAACGGTTACTACAAATGAACGGTTTAACCTAGAAGAAGGAAATGTGGTGAGCCAAGTTGTTGTAAAGTACTGATCATTACCTGAAAGAATCATCAAGATTGGGTGAAAAAATGTTTGCTGAGATTTCAGGCACCTTGTAGTTTTTTGGAAGCGTGGCAACCCCTTTCCATCAAAGTGATTTTCGCCAGTCTCTGCTTAGGGCTACATCAACAGCAAACAAACCATAGAGATAGAACTGGAAACTGCTTTATTGTGTCAAGTTTCAAAGAGCTAGCACAATCCGTGTTTGATTTAGAGTTCCAAATACATGTATCCCTATAGGAGAAAACAGAGTGAAACCTAAAAATGAAAACGGTTACTTCACATGAACGGTTTAACCTAGAAGAACGAAATGTGGTGAGCCAAGTTGTTATAATGTACTGATCATTACCTGAAAGAATCATCAAGATTGGGTGAAAAAATGTTTGCTGAGATTTGAGGAAACTCGTAGTTTTTTGGACGCTTTGCAACCCCTTTCAATCAAAGTGATTTTCGCCAGTCTCTGCTTAGGGCTAAATTAACAGCAAACAAACCATAGAGATAGAACTTGAAACTGCTTTATTGTGTCAAGTTTCAAAGACCTAGCCCAAACCGTGTTTAATTTAAAGTTCCAAATACATGTATCCCTATAGAAGAAAACAGAGTGAAACCTAAAAATGAAAACGGTTACTGCAAATGAACGGTTTAACCTAGAAGAACGAAATTTGGTGAGAAAAGTGGTTTTGGTGTACTGATCATTACCTGAAAGAATCATCAAGATTGGGTGAAAAAATGTTTTCTGAGATTTCAGGCAACTCGTAGTTTTTTGGAAGCTTGGCAACCCCTTTCCATCAAAGTGATTTTCGCCAGTCTCTGCTTAGGGCTACATCAACAGCAAACAAACCATAGAGATAGAACTGGAAACTGCTTTATTGTGTCAAGTTTCAAAGAGCTAGCACAATCCGTGTTTGATTTAGAGTTCCAAATACATGTATCCCTATAGGAGAAAACAGAGTGCAACCTAAAAATGAAAACGGTTACTGCAAACGAATTGTTTAACCTAGAAGAACGAAATTTAGTGAGCCAAGTGGTTTTGGTGTACTGATCATTACCTGAAAGAATCATCAAGATTGGGTGAAAAAATGTGCTGAGATTTCAGGCAACTCGTAGTTTTTTGGAAGCTTGGCAACCCCTTTCCATCAAAGTGATTTTTGCCAGTCTCTGCTTAGGGCTACATCAACAGCTAACAAACCATAGAGATAGAACTTGAAACTGCTTTATTATGTGAAGTTTCAAAGAGCTAGCACAAAGCGTGTTTGATTTAGAGGTCCAAATACATGTATCCCTATAGGAGAAAACAGAGTGAAACCTAAGAATGAAAACGGTTACTACAAATGAACGGTTTAACCTAGAAGAAGGAAATGTGGTGAGCCAAGTTGTTGTAAAGTACTGATCATTACCTGAAAGAATCATCAAGATTGGGTGAAAAAATGTTTGCTGAGATTTCAGGCACCTTGTAGTTTTTTGGAAGCGTGGCAACCCCTTTCCATCAAAGTGATTTTCGCCAGTCTCTGCTTAGGCCTACATCAACAGCAAACAAACCATAGAGATAGAACTTTAAACTGCTTTATTGTGTCAAGTTTCAAAGAGCTAGCACAAACCGTGTTTGATTTAGAGTTCCAAATACATGTATCCCTATAGGAGAAAACAGAGTGAAACCTAAAAATGAAAACGGTTACTACAAATGAACGGTTTAACCTAGAAGAACGAAATGTGGTGAGCCAAGTTGTTTTAATGTACTGATCATTACCTGAAAGAATCATCAAGATTGGGTGAAAAAATGTTTTCTGAGATTTCAGGCAACTCGTAGTTTTTGGGAAGCTTGGCAACCCCTTTCCATCAAAGTGGTTTTCGCCAGTCTCTGCTTAGGGCTACATCAACAGCAAACAAACCAGAGAGATAGAACTGGAAACTGCTTTATTGTGTCAAGTTTCAAAGAGCTAGCACAAACCGTGTTTGATTTAGAGTTCCAAATGCATGTATCCCTATAGGAGAAAACAGAGTGAAACCTAAAAATGAAAACGGTTACTACAAATGAACGGTTTAACCTAGAAGAACGAAATTTGGTGAGCCAAGTGGTTTTAATGTACTGATCATTACCTGAAAGAATCATCAAGATTGGGTGAAAAAATGTTTGCTGAGATTTCAGGCAACTCGTAGTTTTTTGGAAGCTTGGCAACCCCTTTCCATCAAAGTGATTTTCGCCAGCCTCTGCTTAGGATTACGTCAACAGCAAACAAACCATAGAGGTAGAACTTGAAACTGCTTTATTGTGTCAAGTTTCAAAAAGCTACCACAAACCGTCTTTCATTTAGTGTTCCAAATACATGTATCCCTATAGGAGAAAACAGAGTGAAACCTAAAATTGAAAACGGTTACTTCAAATGAACGGTTTAACCTAGAAGAACGAAATTTGGTGAGCCAAGTGGTTTTGGTGTACTGATCATTACCTGAAAGAATCATCAAGATTGGGTGAAAAATAGTTTGCTTAGATTTCAGGCAACTAGTAGTTTTTTGGAAGCTTGGCAACCCCTTTCCATCAAAGTGATTTTCGCCAGTCTCTGCTTAGGGCTACATCAACAGCAAACAAACCATAGAGATAGAACTTGAAACTGCTTTATTGTGTCAAGTGTCAAAGAGCTAGCACAAACCGTGTTTTATTTAGAGTTCCGAATACATGTATCCCTATAGGAGAAAACAGAGTGAAACCTAAAAATGAAAACGGTTACTACAAACGAACGGTTTAACCTAGAAGAACGAAATGTGGTGAGCCAAGTGGTTTTAATGTACTGATCATTACCTGAAAGAATCATCAAGATTGGGTGAAAAAATGTTTGCTGAGATTGCAGGCAACTCGTAATTTTTTGGAAGCTTGGCAACCCCTTTCCATCAAAGTGATTTTCGCCAGTCTCTGCTTAGGGCTACATCAACAGCAAACAAACCATAGAGATAGAACTTGAAACTGCTTTATTGTGTCAAGTTTCAAAGAGCTAGCACAAACCGTGTTATATTTAGAGTTCCAAATACATGTATCCCTATAGGAGAAAACAGAGTGAAACCTAAAAATGAAAACGGTTAGTGCAAAGGAACGGTTTAACCTAGAAGAACGAAATGTGGTGAGCCAAGTGGTATTGGTGTACTGATCATTACCTGAAAGAATCATCAAGATTGGGTGAAAAAATGTTTGCAGAGATTTCAGGCAACTCGTAGTTTTTTGGAAGTTTGGCAACCCCTTTCCATCAAAGTGATTTTCGCCAGTCTCTGTTTAGGGCTACATCAACAGCAAAAAAACCATAGAGATAGAACTTGAAACTGCTTTATTGTGTCAAGTTTCAAAGAGCTAGCACAAACCGTGTTTGATTTAGAGTTCCAAATACATGTATCTCTATAGGAGCAAACAGAGTGAAACCTAAAAATGAAAACGGTTACTGCAAACGAACGGTTTAACCTAGAAGAACGAAATGTGGTGATCCAAGTCGCTTTGGTGTACTGATCATTACCTGAAAGAATCATCAAGATTGGGTGAAAAAATGTTTGCTGAGATTTCAGGCAACTCGTAGTTTTTTGGAAGCTTGGCAACCCCTTTCCATCAAAGTGATTTTCGCCAGTCTCTGCTTAGGGCTACATCAACAGCAAAGAAACCATTGAGATAGAACTTGATACTGCTTTATTGTGTCAAGTTGCAAAGAGCTAGCACAAACCGTGTTTGATTTAGAGTTCCAAATACATGTATCCCTATAGGAGAAAACAGAGTAAAACCTAAAAATGAAAACGATTACTGCAAAAGAACGGTTTAACCTAGAAGAACGAAATTTGGTGAGCCAAGTGGTTTTGATGTACTGATCATTACCTGAAAGAATCATCAAGATTGGGTGAAAAAATGTTTGCTGAGATTTCAGGCAACTCGTAGATTTTTGGAAGCTTGGCAACCCCTTTCCATCAAAGTGATTTTCGCCAGTCTCTGCTTAGGGCTACATCAACAGCAAACAAACCAGAGAGATAGAACTTGAAACTGCTTTATTGTGTCAAGTTTTCAAAGAGCTAGCACAAACCGTGTTTGATTTAGAGTTCCAAATACATGTATCCCTATAGGAGAAAACAGAGTGAAACCTAAAAATGAAACGGTTACTACAAATGAACGGTTTTAACCTAGAAGAACGAAATTTGGTGAGCCAAGTGGTTTTAATGTACTGATCATTACCTGAACGAATCATCAAGATTGGGTGAAAAAATGTTTGCTGAGATTTCAGGCAACTCGTAGTTTTTTGGAAGCATGGCAACCCCTTTCCATCAAAGTGATTTTCGCCATCCTCTGCTTAGGACTACGTCAACAGCAAACAAACCATAGGGGTAGAACTTGAAACTGCTTTATTGTGTCAAGTTTCAAAAAGCTACCACAAACCGTCTTTCATTTAGTGTTCCAAATACATGTATCCCTATAGGAGAAAACAGAGTGAAACCTAAAATTGAAAACGGTTACTGCAAACGAACGGTTTAACCTAGAAGAACGAAATGTGGTGAGCCAAGTGGTTTTGATGTACTGATCATTACCTGAAAGAATCATCAAGATTGGGTGAAAAAATGTTTGCTGAGATTTCAGGCAACTCGTAGTTTTTTGGAAGCTTGGCAACCCCTTTCCATCAAAGTGATTTTCGCCAGTCTCCGCTTAGGGCTACATCAACAGCAAACAAACCATAGAGAAAGAACTTGAAACTGCTTTATTGTGTCAAGTTTCAAAGAGCTAGCACAAACCGTGTTTGATTTAGAGTTCCAAATACATGTATCCCTATAGGAGAAAACAGAGTGAAACCTAAAAATGAAAACGCTTACTGCAAATGAACGGTTTAACCTAGAAGAATGAAATTTGGTGAGCCAAGTGGATTTTGTGTCCTGATCATTACCTGAAAGAATCATCAAGATTGGGTGAAAAAATGTTTGCTGAGATTTCAGGCAACTCGTAGTTTTTTGGAAGCTTGGCAACCCCTTTCCATCAAAGTGATTGTCGCCAGTCTCTGCTTAGGGCTACATCAACAGCTAACAAACCATAGAGATAGAACTTGAAACTGCTTTATTGTGTCAAGTTTCAAAGAACTAGCACAAAGCGTGTTTGATTTAGAGTTCCAAATACATGTATCCCTATAGGAGAAAAAAGAGTGAAACCTAAAAATGAAAACGTTTACTGCAAATGAACGGTTTAATCTAGAAGAACGAAATTTGGTGAGCCAAGTGGTTTTTCGTGTACTGATCATTACCTGAAAGAATCATCAAGATTGGGTGAAAAAATGTTTGCTGAGATTTCAGGCAACTCGTAGTTTTTTGGAAGCTTGGCAACCCCTTTCCATCAAAGTGATTTTCGCCAGTCTCTGCTTAGGGCTACATCAACAGCAAACAAACCGTAGAGACAGAACTTGAAACTGCTTTATTGTGTCAAGTTTCAAAGAGCTAGCACAAACCGTGTTTGATTTAGAGTTCCAAATACATGTATCCCTATAGGAGAAAACAGAGTGAAACCTAAAAATGAAAACAGTTACTGCAAATGAACGGTTTAACCTAGAAGAACGAAATTTGGTGAGCCAAGTGGTATTGGTGAACTGATCATTACCTGAAAGAATCATCAAGATAGGGTGAAAAAATGTTTGCTGAGATTTCAGGCAACTCGTAGTTTTTTGGAAGCTTGGCAACCCCTTTCCAACAAGTGATTTTCGCAAGTCTCTGCTTAGGGCTACATCAACAGCAAACAAACCATAGAGATAGAACTTGAAACTGCTTTATTGTGTCAAGTTTCAAAGAGCTAGCACAAACCGTGTTTGATTTAGAGTTCCAAATACATGTATCCCTATAGGAGAAAACAGAGTGAAACCTAAAAATGAAAACGGTTACTGCAAATGAACGGTTTAACCTAGAAGAAGGAAATCTGGTGAGCCAAGTGGTTTTGGTGTACTGATCATTACCTGAAAGAATCATCAAGATTGGGTGAAAAAATATTTGGTGAGATTTCAGGCAACTCGTAGTTTTTTGGAAGCTTGGCAACCCCTTTCCATCAAAGTGATTTTCACCAGTCTCTGCTTAGGGCTACATCAACAGCAAACAAACCATAGAAATAGAACTTGAAACTGCTTTATTGTGTCAAGTTTCAAAGAGCTAGCACAAACCGTGTTTGATTTAGAGTTCCAAATACATGTATCCCTATAGGAGAAAACAGAGTGAAACCTAAAAATGAAAACGGTTACTGCAAACGAACGGTTTAACCTAGAAAAACGAAATTTGGTGAGCCAAGTGGTTTTGGTGTACTGATCATTACCTGAAAGAATCATCAAGATTGGGTGAAAAAATGTTTGCTGAGATTTCAGGCAACTCGTAGTTTTTTGGAAGCTTGGCAACCCCTTTCCATCAAAGTGATTTTCGCCAGTCTCTGCTTAGGGCTACATCAACAGCAAACAAACCATAGAGATAGAACTGGAAACTGCTTTATTGTGTCAAGTTTCAAAGAGCTAGCACAAACCGTGTTTGATTTAGAGTTTCAAATACATGTATCCCTATAGGAGAAAACAGAGTGCAACCTAAAAATGAAAACGGTTACTGCAAAGGAACGGTTTAACCTAGAAGAACGCAATGTGGTGAGCCAAGTGGTTTTAATGTACTGATCATTACCTGAAAGAATCATCAAGATTGGGTGAAAAAATGTTTGCTGAGATTTCAGGCAACTTGTATTTTTTTGGAAGCTTGGCAACCCCTTTCCATCAAAGTGATTTTTGCCAGTCTCTGCTTAGGGCTACATCAACAGCAAACAAACCATAGAGATAGAACTTGAAACTGCTTTAATTTGTCAAGTTTCGAAAAGCTAGCACAAACCGTCTTTCATTTAGAGTTCCAAATACATGTATCCCTATAGGAGAAAACAGAGTGCAACCTAAAAATGAAAACGGTTACTGCAAACGAATTGTTTAACCTAGAAGAACGAAATTTAGTGAGCCAAGTGGTTTTGGTGTACTGATCATTACCTGAAAGAATCATCAAGATTGGGTGAAAAAATGTGCTGAGATTTCAGGCAACTCGTAGTTTTTTGGAAGCTTGGCAACCCCTTTCCATCAAAGTGATTTTTGCCAGTCTCTGCTTAGGGCTACATCAACAGCTAACAAACCATAGAGATAGAACTTGAAACTGCTTTATTATGTGAAGTTTCAAAGAGCTAGCACAAAGCGTGTTTGATTTAGAGGTCCAAATACATGTATCCCTATAGGAGAAAACAGAGTGAAACCTAAGAATGAAAACGGTCACTGCAAATGAACGGTTTAACCTAGAAAAACTAAATTTGGTGAGCCAAGTTGTTGTAAAGTACTGATCATTACCTGAAAGAATCATCAAGATTGGGTGAAAAAATGTTTGCTGAGATTTCAGGCACCTTGTAGTTTTTTGGAAGCGTGGCAACCCCTTTCCATCAAAGTGATTTTCGCCAGTCTCTGCTAAGGGCTACATCAACAGCAAACAAATCCATAGAGATAGAACTTGAAACTGCTTTATTGTGTCAAGTTTCAAAGAGCTACACAAACCGTGTTTGATTTAGAGTTCCAAATACATGTATCCCTATAGGATAAAACAGAGTGAAACCTAAAATTGAAAACGGTTACTGCAAACGAACGGTTTAACCTAGAAGAACGAAATTCGGTGAGCCAAGTGGTTTTGCTGTACTGATCATTACCTGAAAGAATCATCAAGATTGGTTGAAAAAAATGTTTAGTGAGATTTCAGGCAACTCGTAGTTTTTTGGAAGCTTGGCAACCCCTTTCCATCAAAGTGATTTTCGCCAGTCTCTGCTTAGGGCTACATCAACAGCAAACAAACCATAGAGATAGAATTTGAAACTGCTTTATTGTGTCAAGTTTCAAAGAGCTAGCACAAACCGTGTTTGATTTAGAGTTTCAAATACATGTATCCCTATAGGAGAAAACAGAGTGAAACCTAAAAATGAAAACGGTTACTGCAAAGGAACGGTTTAACCTAGAAGAACGAAATGTGGTGAGCCAAGTGGTTTTGGTGTACTGATCATTACATGAATGAAGCATCAAGATTGGGTGAAAAAATATTTGCTGAGATTTCAGGCAACTCGTAGTTTTTTGGAAGCTTGGCAACCCCTTTCCATCAAAGTGATTTTCGCCAGTCTCTGCTTAGGGCTACATCAACAGCAAACAAACCATAGAGATAGAACTTGAAACTACTTTATTGTGTCAAGTTTCAAAGAGCTAGCACAAAGCGTGTTTGATTTAGAGTTCCAAATACATGTATCCGTATAGGAGAAAACAGAGTGAAACCTAAAAATGAAAACCCTTACTGCAAATGAACGGTTTAACCTCGAAGAACTAAATTTGGTGAGCCAAGTGGTTTTGGCGTACTGATAATTACCTGAAAGAATCATCAAGATTGGGTGAAAAAATGTTTGCTGAGATTTCAGGCAACTCGTAGTTTTTTGGACGCTTGGCAACCCCTTTCCATCAAAGTGATTTTCGCCAGTCTCTGCTTAGGGCTACATCAACATCAATCAAACCATAGCGAGAGAACTTGAAACTGCTTTATTGTGTCAAGTTTCAAAGAGCTAGCACAAACCGTGTTTGATTTAGAGTTCCAAATACATGTATCCCTATAGGAGAAAACAGAGTGAAACCTAAAAATGAAAACGGTTACTGCAAATGAACGGTTTAACCTAGAAGAACGAAATTTGGTGAGCCAAGTGGTTTTGGTGTACTGATCATTACCTGAAAGAATCATCAAGATTGGGTGAAAAAATGTTTGCTGAGATTTCCGGCAACTCGTAGTTTTGGAAGCTTGGCAACCCCTTTCCATCAAAGTGATTTTCGCCAGTCTCTGCTTAGGGCTACATCAACAGCAAACAAACCATAGAGATAGAACTGGAAACTGCTTTATTGTGTCAAGGTTCAAAGAGCTAGCACAATCCGTGTTTGATTTAGAGTTCCAAATACATGTATCCCTATAGGAGAAAACAGAGTGAAACCTAAAAATGAAAACGGTTACTTCACATGAACGGTTTAACCTAGAAGAACGAAATGTGGTGAGCCAAGTTGTTTTAATGTACTGATCATACCTGAAAGAATCATCAAGATTGGGTAAAAAAATGTTTGCTGAGATTTCAGGCAACTCGTAATTTTTTGGAAACTTGGCAACCCCTTTCCATCAAAGTGATTTTCGCCAGTCTCTGCTTAAGGCTACATCAACAGCAAACAAACCATAGAGATAGAACTTTAAACTGCTTTATTGTGTCAAGTTTCAAAGAGCTAGCACAAACCGTGTTTGATTTAGAGTTCCAAATACATGTATCTCTATAGGAGAAAACAGAGTGAAACCTAAAAATGAAAACGTTTACTGCAAATGAACGGTTTAACCTAGAAGAACAAAATTTGGTGAGCCAAGTGGTTTCGGTGTACTGATCATTACCTGAAAGAATCATCAAGATTGGGTGAAAAAATGTTTGCTGAGATTTGAGGAAACTCGTAGTTTTTTGGACGCTTGGCAACCCCTTTCCATCAAAGTGATTTTCGCCAGTCTCTGCTTAGGGCTAAATTAACAGCAAACAAACCATAGAGATAGAACTTGAAACTGCTTTATTGTGTCAAGTTTCAAAGACCTAGCACAAACCGTGTTTAATTTAAAGTTCCAAATACATGTATCCCTATAGAAGAAAACAGAGTGAAACCGAAAAATGAAAACGGTTACTGCAAATGAACGGTTTAACCTAGAAGAACGAAATTTGGTGAGCCAAGTGGTTTTGGTGTACTGATCATTACCTGAAAGAATCATCAAGATTGGGTGAAAAAATGTTTGCTGAGATTTCAGGCAACTCGTAGTTTTTTGGAAGCTTGGCAACCCCTTTCCATCAAAGTGATTTTCGCCAGTCTCTGCTTAGGCCTACATCAACAGCAAACAAACCATAGAGATAGAACTTTAAACTGCTTTATTGTGTCAAGTTTCAAAGAGCTAGCACAAACCGTGTTTGATTTAGAGTTCCAAATACATGTATCCCTATAGGAGAAAACAGAGTGAAACCTAAAAATGAAAACGGTTACTGCAAATGAACGGTTAAACCTAGAAGAACGAATGTGGTGAGCCAAGTGGTTTTAATGTACTGATCATTACCTGAAAGAATCATCAAGATATGGTGAAAAAATGTTTGCTGAGATTTAAGGCAACTCGTAGATTTTTGGAAGCTTGGCAACCCCTATCCATCAAAGTGATTTTCGCCAGTCTCTCCTTAGGGCTACGTCAACAGCAAACAAACCATAGAGATAGAACTTGAAACTGCTTTATTGTGTCAAATTTCAAAGAGCTAGCACAAACCGTGTTTGATATAGAGTTCCAAATACATGTATCCCTATAGGAGAAAACAGAGTGAAACCTGAAAATGAAAACGGTTACTGCAAACGAACGGTTTAACCTAGAAAAATGAAATTTGGTGATCCAAGTGGTTTTGGTGTACTGATCATTACCTGAAAGAATCATCAAGATTGGGTGAAAAAATGTTTGCTGAGATTTCAGGCAACTCGTACTTTTTTGGAAGCTTGGCAACCCCTTTCCATCAAAGTGATTTTCGCCAGTCTCTGCTTAGGGGTACATCAACAGCAAAAAAACCATAAAGATAGAACTTGAAACTGCTTTATTGTGTCAAGTTTCAAAGAGCTAGCACAAACCGTGTTTGATTTAGAGTTCCAAATACATGTATCCCTATAGGAGAAAACAGAGTGAAACCTAAAAATGAAAACGGTTACTACAAATGAACGGTTAACCTAGAAGAACGAAATGTAGTGAGCCAAGTTGTTTTTAATGTACTGATCATTACCTGAAAGAATCATCAAGATTGGGTGAAAAAATGTTTGCTGAGATTTCAGGCAAATCGTATTTTTTGTAAGCTTGGCAACCCCTTTCCATCAAAGTGATTTTCGCCAGTCTCTGCTTAGGGCTACATCAACAGCAAACAAACCATAGAGATAGAACTTGAAACTGCTTTATTGTGTCAAGTTTCAAAGAGCTAGCACAAAGCGTGTTTGATTTAGAGTTCCAAATACATGTATCCCTATAGGAGAAAACAGAGTGAAACCTAAAAATGAAAACGGTTACTACAAATGAACCGTTTAACCTAGAAGAACGAAATTTGGTGAGCCAAGTGGTTTTAATGTACTGATCATTACCTGAAAGAATCATCAAGATTGGGTGAAAAAATGTTTGCTGAGATTTCAGGCAACTCGTATTTTTTTGGAAGCTTGGCAACCCCTTTCCATCAAAGTGATTTTCGCCAGCCTCATGCTTAGGACTACGTCAACAGCAAACACCATAGAGGTAGAACTTGAAACTGCTTTATTGTGTCAAGTTTCAAAAAGCTACCACAAACCGTCTTTCATTTAGTGTTCCAAATACATGTATCCTATAGGAGAAAACAGAGTGAAACCTAAAAATGAAAACGGTTACAGCAAATGAACGGTTTAACCTAGAAGAACGAAATTTGGTGAGCCAAGTGGATTTGGTGTACTGATCATTACCTGAAAGAATCATAAAGATTGGGTGAAAAATAGTTTGCTGAGATTTCAGGCAACTAGTAGTTTTTTGGAAGCTTGGCAACCCCTTTCCATCAAAGTGATTTTCGCCAGTCTCTGCTTAGGGCTACATCAACAGCAAACAAACCATAGAGATACAACTTGAAACTGCTTTATTGTGTCAAGTTTCAAAGAGCTAGCACAAACCGTGTTTTATTTAGAGTTCCGAATACATGTATCCCTATAGGAGAAAACAGAGTGAAACCTAAAAATGAAAACGGTTACTACAAACGAACGGTTTAACCTAGAAGAACGAAATGTGGTGAGCCAAGTGGTTTTAATGTACTGATCATTACCTGAAAGAATCATCAAGATTGGGTGAAAAAATGTTTGCTGAGATTTCAGGCAACTCGTAATTTTTTGGAAGCTTGGCAACCCCTTTCCATCAAAGTGATTTTCGCCAGTCTCTGCTTAGGGCTACATCAACAGCAAACAAACCATAGAGATAGAACTTTAAACTGCTTTATTGTGTCAAGTTTCAAAGAGCTAGCACAAACCGTGTTTGATTTAGAGTTCCAAATACATGTATCCCTATAGGAGAAAACAGAGTGAAACCTAAAAATGAAAACGGTTACTACAAATGAACGGTTTAACCTAGAAGAACGAAATTTGATGAGCCAAGTGGTTTTAATGTACTGATCATTACCTGAAAGAATCATCAAGATTGGGTGAAAAAATGTTTGCTGAGATTTCAGGAAACTCGTAGTTTTTTGGAAGCTTGGCAACCCCTTTCCATCAAAGTGATTTTCGCCAGTCTCTGCTTAGGGCTACATCAACAGCAAACAAACCCTAGAGATAGAACTTGAAACTGCTTTATTGTGTCAAGTTTCAAAGAGCTAGCACAAACCGTGTTTGATTTAGAGTTCCGAATACATGTATCCCTATAGGAGAAAACAGAGTGAAACCTAAAAATGAAAACGGTTACTACAAACGAACGGTTTAACCTAGAAGAACGAAATGTGGTGAGCCAAGTGGTTTTAATGTACTGATCATTACCTGAAAGAATCATCAAGATTGGGGTGAAAAAATGTTTGCTGAGATTTCAGGCAACTCGTAATTTTTTGGAAGTTTGGCAACCCCTTTCTATCAAAGTGATTTTCGCCAGTCTCTGCTTAGAGCTACATCAACAGCAAAAAAACCATAGAGATAGAACTTGAAACTGCTTTATTGTGTCAAGTTTCAAAGAGCTAGCACAAACCGTGTTTGATTTTAGAGTTCCAAATACATGGTATCTCTATAGGAGAAAACAGAGTGAAACCTAAAAATGAAAACGGTTACTGCAAACGAACGGTTTAACCTAGAAGAACGAAATGTGGTGATCCAAGTGGTTTTGGTGTACTGATCATTACCTGAAAGAATCATCAAGATTGGGTGAAAAAATGTTTGCTGAGATTTCAGGCAACTCGTAGTTTTTTGGAAGCTTGGCAACCCCTTTCCATCAAAGTGATTTTCGCCAGTCTCTGCTTAGGGCTACATCAACAGCAAACAAACCATAGAGATAGAACTTGAAACTGCTTTATTGTGTCAAGTTTCAAAGAGCTAGCACTAACCGTGTTTGATTTAGAGTTCCAAATACATGTATCCCTGTAGGAGATAACAGAGTGAAACCTAAAAATGAATACGGTTACTGCAAACGAACGTTTTAACCTAGAAGAACGAAATTTGGTGAGCCAAGTGGTTTTGGTGTACTGATCATTAGCTGAAAGAATCATCAAGATTGGGTGAAAAAATGTTTGCTGAGATTTCAGGCAACTGGTAGTTTTTTGGAAGCTTGGCAACCCCTTTCCATCAAAGTGATTTTAGCCAGTCTCTGCTTAGGGCTACGTCAACAGCAAACAATCAATAAAGATAGAACTTGAAACTGCTTTATTGTGTCAAGTTGCAAAGAGCTAGCACAAACCGTGTTTGATTTAGAGTTCCAAATACATGTATCCCTATAGGAGAAAACAGAGTAAAACCTAAAAATGAAAACGGTTACTGCAAAAGAACGGTTTAACCTAGAAGAACGAAATTTGGTGAGCCAAGTGGTTTTGATGTACTGATCATTACCTGAAAGAATCATCAAGATTGGGTGAAAAAATGTTTGCTGAGATTTCAAGCAACTCGTAGTTTTTTGGAAGCTTGGAAACCCCTTTCCATCAAAGTGATTTTCGCCAGTCTCCGCTTAGGGCTACATCAACAGCAAACAAACCATAGAGATAGAACTTGAAACTGCTTTATTGTGTCAAGTTTCAAAGAGCTAGCACAAACCGTGTTTGATTTAGAGTTCCAAATACATGTATCCCTATAGGAGAAAACAGAGTGAAACCTAAAAATAAAAACGCTTACTGCAAATGAACGGTTTAACCTAGAAGAATGAAATTTGGTGAGCCAAGTGGATTTTGTGTCCTGATCATTACCTGAAAGAATCATCAAGATTGGGTGAAAAATGTTTGCTGAGATTTCAGGCAACTCGTAGTTTTTTGGAAGCTTGGCAACCCCTTTCCATCAAAGTGATTTTCGCCAGTCTCTGCTTAGGGCTACGTCAACAGCAAACAAACCATTGAGATAGAACTTGAAACTGCTTTATTGTGTCAAGTTTCAAAAAGCTAGCACAAACCGTCTTTCACTTAGAGTTCCAAATACATGTATCCCTATAGGAGAAAACAGAGTGAAACCTAAAAATGAAAACGGTTACTGCAAACGAACGGTTTAACCTAGAAGAACGAAATTTGGTGAGCCAAGTGGTTTTGGTGTACTGATCATTACCTGAAAGAATCATCAAGATTGGGTGAAAAAATGTTTGCTGAAATATCAGGCAACTCGTAGTTTTTGGAAGCTTGGCAACCCCTTTCCATCAAAGTGATTTTCGCCAGTCTCTGCTTAGGGCTACATGAACAGCCAACAAACCATAGAGAATGAACTGGAAACTGCTTTATTGTGTCAAGTTTCAAAGAGCTAGCACAAACCGTGTTTGATTTAGAGTTCCAAATACATGTATCCCTATAGGAGAAAACAGTGAAACCTAAAAATGAAAACGCTTACTGCAAATGAACGGTTTAACCTAGAAGAACGAAATTTGGTGAGCCAAGTGGTTTTGGTATACTGATCATTACCTGAAAGAATCATCAAGATTGCGTGAAAAAAATGTTTGCTGAGATTTCAGGCAACTCGTAGTTTTTGGAAGTTTGGCAACCCCTTTCCATCAAAGTGATTTTCGCCAGTCTCTGCTTAGGGCTACATCAACAGCAAACAAACCATAGAGATAGAACTTGAAACTGCTTTATTGTGTCAAGTTTCAAAGAGCTAGCACAAACCGTGTTTGATTTACAGTTCCAAATACATGTATCCCTATAGGAGAAAACAGAGTGAAACCTAAAAATGAAAACGGTTACTGCAAACGAACTGTTTAACCTAGAAGAACGAAATTTGGTGAGCCAAGTGGTTTTGCTGTGTACTGATAATTACCTGAAAGAATCATCAAGATTGGGTGAAAAAATGTTTGCTGAGATTTCAGGCAACTCGTAGTTTTTTGGAAGCTTGGCAACCCCTTTCCATCAAAGTGATTTTCGTCAGTCTCTGCTTAGGGCTACATCAACAGCAAACAAACCATAGAGATAGAACTTGAAACTGCTTTATTGTGTAAGGTTTCAAAGAGCTAGCACAAACCGTGTTTGATTTACAGTTCCAAATACATGTATCCCTATAGGAGAAAACAGAGTGAAACCTAAAAATGAAAACGCTTACTGTAAATGAACGGTTTAACCTAGAAGAACGAAATTTGGTGAGCCAGGTGGATTTGGTGTACTGATCATTACCTGAAAGAATCATCAAGATTGGGTGAAAAAATGTTGGCTGAGATTTCAGGCAACTCGTAGTTTTTTGGAAGCTTGGCAACCCCTTTCCATCAAAGTGATTTTCGCCAGTCTCTGCTTAGAGCTACAAAAACAGCAAACAAACCATTCAGATAGAACTTGAAACTGCTTAATTGTGTCAAGTTTCAAAGAGCTAGCACAAACGTTGTTTGATATAGAGTTCCAAATACATGTATCCCTATAGGAGAAAACAGAGTGAAACCCAAAAATGAATACGGTTACTGCAAATGAACGGATTAACCTAGAGAGAACGAAATTTGGTGAGCCAAGTGGTTTTGGTGTACTGATCATTACCTGAAAGAATCATCAAGATTGGGTGAAAAATGTTTGCTGAGATTTCAGGCAACTCGTACTTTTTTGGAAGCTTGGCAACCCCTTTCCATTAAAGTGATTTTCGCCAGTCTCTGCTTAGGGCTATATCAACAGCAAAGAAACCATAGAGATAGAACTTAAAACTGATTTATTGTGTCAAGTTTCAAAGAGCTAGCACAAACCGTGTTTGATTTAGAGTTCCAAATACATGTATCCCTATAGGAGAAAACAGAGTGAAACCTAAAAAAGGAAAACGGTTACTGCAAACGAACGGTTTAACCTAGAAGAACGAAATGTGGTGAGCCAAGTGGTTTAATGTACTGATCATTACCTGAAAGAATCATCAAGATTGGGTGAAAAAATGTTTGCTGAGATTTCAGGGAACTCGTAGTTTTTTGGAAACTTGGCAACCCCTTTCAATCAAAGTGATTTTCGCCAGTCTCTGCTTAGAGCTACATCAACAGCAAACAAACCATTCAGATAGAACTTGAAACTGCTTTATTGTGTCAAGTTTCTAAGAGCTAGCAAAAACCGTGTTTGATTTAGAGTTCCAAATACATGTATCCCTAAAGGAGAAAACAGAGTGAAACCTAAAAATGAAAACGGTTACTGCAAACGAACGGTTTAACCTAGAAGAACGAAATTTGGTGAGCCCAGTGGTTTTGGTGTACTGATCATTGCCTGAAAGAATCATCAAGATTGGGTGAAAAAATGTTTGCTGAGATTTCAGGCAACTCGTACTTTTTTGGAAGCTTGGCAACCCTTTCCATTAAAGTGATTTTCGCCAGTCTCTGCTTAGGGCTATATCAACAGCAAAGAAACCATAGAGATAGAACTTAAAACTGATTTATTGTGTCAAGTTTCAAAGAGCTAGCACAAACCGTGTTTGATTTAGAGTTCCAAATACATGTATCCCTATAGGAGAAAACAGAGTGAAACCTAAAAAGGAAAACGGTTACTGCAAACGAACGGTTTAACCTAGAAGAACGAAATGTGGTGAGCCAAGTGGTTTAATGTACTGATCATTACCTGAAAGAATCATCAAGATTGGGTGAAAAAATGTTTGCTGAGATTTCAGGGAACTCGTAGTTTTTTGGAAACTTGGCAACCCCTTTCAATCAAAGTGATTTTCGCCAGTCTCTGCTTAGAGCTACATCAACAGCAAACAAACCATTCAGATAGAACTTGAAACTGCTTTATTGTGTCAAGTTTCTAAGAGCTAGCAAAAACCGTGTTTGATTTAGAGTTCCAAATACATGTATCCCTAAAGGAGAAAACAGAGTGAAACCTAAAAATGAAAACGGTTACTGCAAACGAACGGTTTAACCTAGAAGAACGAAATTTGGTGAGCCCAGTGGTTTTGGTGTACTGATCATTGCCTGAAAGAATCATCAAGATTGAGTGAAAAAATGTTTGCTGAGATTTCAGGCAACTCGTAGTTTTTGGAAGCTTGGCAACACCTTTCCATCAAAGTGATTTTCGCCAGTCTCTGCTTAGGGCTACATCAACAGCAAACAAACCATAGAGACAGAACTTGAAACTGCTTTATTGTGTCAAGTTTCCAAGAGCTAGCACAAACCGTGTTTGATTTAGAGTTCCAAATACATGTATCCCTATAGGAGAAAACAGAGTGAAACCTAAAAATGAAAACGGTTACTGCAAACTAACGGTTTAACCTAGAAGAACGAAATTTGTTGAGCCAAGTGGTTTTGGTGTACTGATCATTACCTGAAAGAATCATCAAGATTGGGTGAAAAAATGTTTGCTGAGATTTCAGGCAACTCGTAGTTTTTTGGAAGCTTGGCAACCCCTTTCCATCAAAGTGATTTTCGCCAGTCTCTGCCTAGGGCTACATCAACAGCAAAAAAACCACAGAGATAGAACTTGAAACTGCTTTATTGTGTCAAGTTTCAAAGAGCTAGCACAAACCGTGTTTGATTTAGAGTTCCAAATACATGTATCCCTATAGGAGAAAACAGAGTGAAACCTAAAAATGAAAACGGTTACTGCAAACTAACGGTTTAACCTAGAAGAACGAAATTTGGTGAGCCAAGTGGTTTTGGTGTACTGATCATTACCTGAAAGAATCATCAAGATTGGGTGAAAAAATGTTTGCTGAGATTTCAGGCAACTCGTAGTTTTTTGGAAGCTTGGCAACCCCTTTCCATCAAAGTGATTTTCGCCAGTCTCTGCTTAGGGCTAAATCAACAGCAAACAATCCATAGAGATAGAACTTGAAACTGCTTTATTGTGTCAAGTTTCAAAGAGCTAGCACAAACCGTGTTTGATTTAGAGTTCCAAATACATGTATCCCTATAGGAGAAAACAGATTGAAATCTAAATATAAAAACGTTTACTGTAAAAGAACGGTTTAACCTAGAAGAACGAAATTTGGTGAGCCAAGTGGTTTTGCTGTACTGATCATTACCTGAAAGAATCATCAAGATATTGTGAAAAAATGTTTGCTGAGATTTCAGGCAACTCGTAGTTTTTTGCAAGCTTGGCAACCCCTTTCCATCAAAGTGATTTTCGCCAGTCTCTGCTTAGGGCTACATCAACAACAAACCATAGAGATAGAACTTGAAACTGCTTTATTGTGTCAAGTTTCAAGGAGCTCGCACAAACCGTGTTCGATTTAGAGTTCCAAATACATGTATCCCAATAGGAGAAAACAGAGTGGAACCTAAAAATGAAATCGGTTACTGCAAACGAACGGATTAACCTAGAAGAAAGAAATTTGTTGAGCCAAGTGGTTTTGGTGTAGTGATCATTACCTGAAAGAATCATCAAGATTGGGAGAAAAAATGTTTGCTGAGATTTCAGGGAACTCGTAGTTTTTTGGAAGCTTCGCAACCTTTTTCCATCAAAGTGATTTTCGCCAGTCTCTGCTTAGGGATACATCAACAGCAAACAAACCATAGAGATAGAACTTAAAACTGCTTTATTGTGTCAAGTTTCAAAGAGCTAGTACAAACCGTCTTTAATTTAGAGTTCAAAATACATGTATCCCTATAGGAGAAAACAAAGTGAAACCTAAAAATGAAAACGGTTACTGCAAACGAACGGTTTAACCTAGAAGAACGAAATTTGGTGAGCCAAGTGGTTTTCGTGTACTGATCATTACCTGAAAGAATCATCAAGATTGGGTGAAAAAATGTTTGCTGAGATTTCAGGCAACTCGTAGTTTTTTGGAAGCTCAGCAACCCCTTTCCATCCTAGTGATTTTTGCCAGTCTCTGCTTAGGACTAAGTCAACAGCAAACAAACCATAGAGATAGAATTTGAAATTGCTTTATTGTGTCAAGTTTCAAAAAGCTAGCACAAACCGTCTTTCATTTAGAGTTCCAAATACATGTATCCCTATAGGAGAAAATAGAGTGAAACCTAAAAATGAAAACGGTTACTGCAAACGAACGGTTTAACCTAGAACAACGAAATTTGGTGAGCCAAGTTGTTTTTGTGTACTGATCATTACCTGAAAGAATCATCAAGATTGGGTGAAAAAATGTTTGCTGAGATTTCAGGCAACTCTTAGTTTTTTGGAAGCTTGGCAACCCCTTTCCATCAAAGTGATTTTCGCCAGTCTCTGCTTAGGGCTACATCA
>NW_027523701.1:0-42574 GCF_052094955.1 Ictidomys tridecemlineatus | reverse complement strand
GGAAAGGGGTTGCTAAGCTTCCAAAAAAACTAAGAGTTGCCTGAAATCTCAGCAAACATTTTTTCACCCAATCTTGATGATTCTTTCAGGTAATGATCAGTACACCAAAACCAATTGGCTCACCAAATTTCGTTCTTCTAGGTTAAACCGTTCGTTTGCAGTAACCGTTTTCATTTTTAGATTTCACTCTGTTCTCTCTTATAGGGATACATGTATTTGGAACTCTAAATCAAACAGGGTTTGTACTAGCTCTTTGAAACTTGACACAATAAAGCAGTTTCAAGTTCTATCTCTATGGTTTGTTTGCTGTTGATGTAGCCCTAAGCAGAGACTGGCGAAAATCACTTTCATGGAAAGGGGTTGCCACGCTCCCAAAAAACTACTAGTTGCCTGAAATCTCAGAAAACATTTTTTCATCCAATCTTGATGATTCTTTCAGGTAATGATCCGTACACCAAAACCACTTGGCTCACCAAATTTCGTTCTTCTAGGTTAAACCGTTCGTTTGCAGTAACCGTTTTCATTTTTAGGTTTCACTCTGTTTTCTCCTATAGGGATACATGAATTTTGAACTCTAAATCAAACACGGTTTGTGCTAGCTCTTTGAAACTTGACACAAGAAAGCAGTTTCAAAGTTCTATCTCTATGGTTTGTTTGCTGTTGATGTAGCCTTAAGCAGAGACTGGCGAAAATCACTTTCATGTTAAGGGGTAGCCAAGCTTCCAAAAAATTACGAGTTGCCTGAAATCTCAGCAAACATTTTTTCACCCAATCTTGATGATTCTTTCAGGTAATAATCAGTACAACAAAACCACTTGGCTCACCAAATTTTGTTCTTCTAGGTTAAACCGTTCGTTTGCAGTAACCGTATTAATTTTTAGGTTTCACTCTGTTTTCTCCTATAGGGATACATGTATTTGGAACTCTAAATCAAACACGGTTTATGCTAGCTCTTTGAAACTTGACACAATAAAGAAGTTTCAAGTTCTATCTCTATGGTTTGTTTGCTGTTGATGTAGTCCTAAGCAGAGACTGGCGAAAATCACTTTTATGGAAAGGGGTTGCCAAGCTCCCAAAACACTAAGAGTTGCCTGAAATCTCAGCAAACATTTTTTCACCCAATCTTGATGATTCTTCAAGTAATGATCAGTACACTAAAACCACTTGGCTCACCAAATTTCGTTCTTCTAGGTTAAACCGTTCGTTTGCAGTAACCGTTTTCATTTTTAGGTTTCACTCTGTTTTCTTCTATAGGGATACATGCATTTGGAACTTTAAATCAAACACGGTTTGTGCTAGCTCTTTGAAACTTGACACAAGAAAGCAGTTTCAAGTTCTATCTCTATGGTTTGTTTGCTGTTGATGTAGCCCTAAGCAGAGACTGGCGAAAATCACTTTCATGGAAAGGGGTTGCCAAGCTTCCAAAAACTACGAGTTGCCTGAAATCTCAGCAAACATTTTTTCACCCAATCTTGATGATTCTTTCAAGTAATAATCAGTACACCAAAACCACTTGGCTCACCAAATTTCGTTCTTCTAGGTTAAACCGTTCGTTTGCAGTAACCATTTTGATTTTTAGGTTTCACTCTTTTTTCTCCTATAGGGATACATGTATTTGGAACTCTAAATGAAACGCGGTTTCTGCTAGCTCTTTGAAACTTGACACAAGAAAGCAGTTTCAAGTTCTCTCACTACGGTTTGTTTGCTGTTGATATAGCCCTAAGCAGAGACTGGCGAAAATCACTTTCATGGAAAGGGGTTGCCAAGCTTCCAAAAAACTACGAGTTGCCTGAAATCTCAGCAAACATTTTTTCTCCCAATCTTGATGATTCTTTCAGGTAATGATCAGTACACCAAAACCACTTGGCTTACCAAATTTCGTTCTTCTAGGTTAAACCGTTCGTTTGCAGTAACCGTTTTCATTTTTAGGTTTCACTCTGTTTTCTCCTATAGGGATACATGTATTTGGAACTCTAAATCAAACACGGTTTATGCTAGCTCTTTGAAACTTGACACAATAAAGAAGTTTAAAGTTCTATCTCTATGGTTTGTTTGCTGTTGATGTATTCCTAAGCAGAGACTGGCGAAAATCACTTTTATGGAAAGGGGTTGCCAAGCTCCCAAAACACTAAGAGTTGCCTGAAATCTCAGCAAACATTTTTTCACCCAATCTTGATGATTCTTTCAAGTAATGATCAGTACACTAAAACCACTTGGCTCACCAAATTTCGTTCTTCTAGGTTAAACCGTTCGTTTGCAGTAACCGTTTTCATTTTTAGGTTTCACTCTGTGTTCTCTATAGGGATACATGCATTTGGAACTTTAAATCAAACACGGTTTGTGCTAGCTCTTTGAAACTTGACACAAGAAAGCAGTTTCAAGTTCTATCTCTATGGTTTGTTTGCTGTTGATGTAGCCCTAAGCAGAGACTGGCGAAAATCACTTTCATGGAAAGGGGTTGCCAAGCTTCCAAAAAACTACGAGTTTCCTGAAATATCAGCAAACATTTTTTCACCCAATCTTGATGATTCTTTCAGGTAATGATCAGTACACCAAATCCACTTGGCTCACCAAATTTCGTTCTTCTAGGTTAAACCGTTCGTTTGCAGTAACCATTTTGATTTTTAGGTTTCACTCTTTTTTCTCCTATAGGGATACATGTATTTGGAACTCTAAATGAAACGCGGTTTCTGCTAGCTCTTTGAAACTTGACACAAGAAAGCAGTTCAAGTTCTCTCTCTACGGTTTGTTTGCTGTTGATATAGCCCTAAGCAGAGACTGGCGAAAATCACTTTCATGGAAAGGGGTTGCCAAGCTTCCAAAAAACTACGAGTTGCCTGAAATCTCAGCAAACATTTTTTCTCCCAATCTTGATGATTCTTTCAGGTAATGATCAGTACACCAAAACCACTTGGCTCACAAAGTTTCGTTCTTCTAGATTAAACCGTTCCTTTGCAGTAACCGTTTTTATTTTAAGGTTTCACTGAGTTTTCTTCTATAGGGATACATATATTTGGAACTGTAAATCAAACACAGTTTGTGCTTGCTGTTTGAAACTTGACACAAATAAAACAGTTTCACGTTCTATCTCTATGGTTTGTTTGCTGTTGATGTAGCCCTAAGCAGAGACTGGCGAAAATCACTTTCATTAAAAGGGGTTGCCAAGCTTCCAAAAATCTACGAGTTGCCTGAAATCTCAGAAAACATTTTTGACTCAATCTTGATGATTCTTTCAGGTAATGATCAATACACCAAAACCACTTGGCTCACCAAATTTCGTTCTTCTAGGTTAAACCGTTCGTTTGCAGGAACCGTTTTCATTTTTAGGTTTCACTCTGTTTTCTCCTATAGGGATACATGTATTTGGAACTCTAAATCAAACACGGTTTGTGCTAGCTCTTTGAAATTTGACACAATAAAGCAGTTTCAAGTTCTATCTCTATGGATTGTTTGCTGTAGATGTAGCCCTAAGCAGAGACTGGCGAAAATCACTTTCATGGAAAGGGGTTGCCAAGCTCCTAAAAAACTACGAGTTGCCTGAAATCTCAGCAAACATTTTTTCACCCAATCTTGATGATTCTTTCAGGTAATGATCAGTACACCAAAACCACTTGGCTCACCAAATTTCGTTCTTCTAGGTTAAACCGTTCATTTGCAGTAACCGTTTTCATTTTTAGGTTTCACTCTGTTCTCTCCTATAGTAATACATGTATTTGGAACTCTAAATCAAACACGGTTTGTGCTAGCTCTTTGAAACTTGACACAATAAAGCAGTTTCAAGTTCTATCTCTATGGTTTGTTTCCTGTTGATGTAGCCCTAAGCAGAGACTGGCAAAAATCACTTTCATGGAAAGGGGTTGCCAAGCTTCCAAAAAACTACGAGTTGCCTGAAATCTCAGCAAACATTTTTTCACCCAATCTTGATGATTCTTTCAGGTAATGATCAGTACACCAAAACAACTTGGCTCACCAAATTTCGTTCCTCTAGGTTAAACCATTCGTTTGCAGTAACCGTTTTCATTTCTAGGTTTCACTCTGTTTTCTCCTATAGGGATACATGTATTTGGAACTCTAAATCAAACATGGTTTGTGCTAGCTCTTTGAAACTTGACACAATAAAGCATTTCAAGTTCTATCTCTATGGTTGTTTTGCTGTTGATGTAGCCCTAAGCAGAGACTGGCGAAAATCACTTTCATGGAAAGGGGTTGCCAAGCTTCCAGAAAACTACGAGTTGCCTTAAATCTCAGCAAACACTTTTTCACCCAATCTTGATGATTCTTTCAGGTAATGATCAGTACACCAAAACCACCTGGCTCACCAAATTTCGTTCTCCTAGGTTCAACCGTTCGTATGGAGTAACCGTTTTCATTTTTAGGTTTCACTATGCTTTCTCCTATAGGGATACATGTATTTGGAACTCTAAATCAAACACGGTTTCTTCTAGCTCTTTGAAACTTGACACAATAAAGTAGTTTCAAGTTCTATCTCTATGTTTTTTTTGCTGTTGATGTAGCCGTAAGCAGAGACTGGCGAAAATCACTTTCATGGAAAGGGGTTGCCAAGGTTCCAAAAAACTACGAGTTGCATGAAATCTCAGCAAACATTTTTTCACCCAATCTTGATGATTCTTTCAGGTAATGATCAGTACACCAAAACCACTTGGCTCACCAAATTTCGTTTTTCTAGTTTAAACCGTTCGTTTGCAGTAACCGTTTTCATTTTTAGCTTTCACTCTGTTTTCTCCTATAGGGATACATGTATTTGAAACTCTAAATCAAACACGGTTTGTGCTAGCTCTTTGAAACTTGACACAATAAAGCAGTTTAAAGTTCTATCTCTATTGTTTGTTTGCTGTTGATGTAGCCCTAAGCAGAGACTGGCGAAAATCACCTTCATGGAAAGGGGTTGCCAAGCTTCCAGAAAACTACGAGTTGCATTAAATCTCAGCAAACACTTTTTCACCCAATCTTTGATGATTCTTTCAGGTAATGATCAGTACACCAAAACCACTTGGCTCACCAAATTTCGTTCTTCTAGGTTAAACCGTTCGTTTGCAGTAACCGTTTTCATTTTTAGGTTTCACTCTGTTTTCTCCTATAGGGATACATGTATTTGGAACTCTAAATCAAACACGGTTTGTGCTAGCTCTTTGAAACTTGACACAATAAAGCAGTTTCAAGTTCTATCTCTATGGATTGTTGGCTGTTGATGTAGCCCTAATCAGAGACTGGCGAAAATCACTTTCATAGAAAGGGGTTGCCAAGCTTCCAAAAAACTACGAGTTGCCTGAAATCTCAGCAAACATTTTTTCACCCAATCTTGATGATTGTTTCAGGTAATGATCAGTTACACCAATACCACTTGGCTCACTAAATTTCGTTATTCTAGGTTAAACCGTTCGTTTGCAGTAACCGTTTTCATTTTTAGTTTCACTCTTTTTTCTCCTATAGGGATACATGTATTTGGCACTCTAAATCAAACACGGTTTGTGCTAGCCCTTTGAACCTTGACACAATAAAGCAGTTTCAAGTTCTATCTCTATGGTTTGTTTCCTGTTGATGTAGCCCTAAGCAGAGAATGGCGAAAATCTCTTTCATGGAAAGGGGTTGCCAAGCTTCCAAAAAACTACGAGTTGCCTGAAATCTCAGCAAACAATTTTTCACCCAATCTTGATGATTCTTTCAGGTAATTATCAGTACTCCAAAACCAGTTGGCTCACCAAATTTCGTTCTTCTAGGTTAAACCGTTCGTTTGCAGTAACCGTTATCATTTTTAGGTTTCACTCTTTTTTCTCCTATAGGGATACATGTATTTGGAACTTTAAATCAAACACGGTTTGTGCCAGCCCTTTGAAACTTGACACAATAAAGCAGTTTCAAGTTTTATATCAATGGTTTGTTTCCTGTTGATGTAGCCCTAAGCAGAGACTGGCGAAAATCACTTTCATGGAAAGGGGTTGCCAAGCTTCCAAAAAACTACGAGTTGCCTGAAATCTCAGCAAACATTTTTTCACCCAATCTTGATGATTCTTTCAGGTAATGATCAGTACACCAAAACCACTTGGCTCACCAAATTTCGTTCTTCTAGGTTAAACCGTTCGTTTGCAGTAACCGTTTTCATTTTTAGGTTTCACTCTGTTCTCTCCTATAGTAATACATGTATTTGGAACTCTAAATCAAACACGGTTTGTGCTAGCTCTTTGAAACTTGACACAATAAAGCAGTTTCAAGTTCTATCTCTATGGTTTGTTTGCTGTTGATGTAGCCCTAAGCAGAGACCGGCAAAAATCACTTTCATGGAAAGGGGTTGCCAAGCTTCCAAAAAACTACGAGTTGCCTGAAATCTCAGCAAACATTTTTTCACCCAATCTTGATGATTCTTTCAGGTAATGATCAGTACACCAAAACCACTTGGCTCACCAAATTTCGTTCCTCTAGGTTAAACCATTCGTTTGCAGTAACCGTTTTCATTTCTAGGTTTCACTCTGTTTTCTCCTATAGGGATACATGTATTTGGAACCCTAAATCAAACATGGTTTGTGCTAGCTCTTTGAAACTTGACACAATAAAGCAGTTTCAAGTTCTATCTCTATGGTTGTTTTGCTGTTGATGTAGCCCTAAGCAGAGACTGGCGAAAATCACTTTCATGGAAAGGGGTTGCCAAGCTTCCAGAAAACTACGAGTTGCCTGAAATCTCAGCAAACACTTTTTCACCCAATCTTGATGATTCTTTCAGGTAATGATCAGTACACCAAAACCACCTGGCTCACCAAATTTCGTTCTTCTAGGTTCAACCGTTCGTATGGAGTAACCGTTTTCATTTTCACGTTTCACTATGTTTTCTCCTATAGGGATACATGTATTTGGAACTCTAAATCAAACACGGTTTCTTCTAGCTCTTTGAAACTTGACACAATAAAGTAGTTTCAAGTTCTATCTCTATGTTTTTTTTGCTGTTGATGTAGCCGTAAGCAGAGACTGGCGAAAATCACTTTCATGGAAAGGGGTTGCCAAGGTTCCAAAAAACTACGAGTTGCATGAAATCTCAGCAAACATTTTTTCACCCAATCTTGATGATTCTTTCAGGTAATGATCAGTACACCAAAACCACTTGGCTCACCAAATTTCGTTTTTCTAGTTTAAACCATTCGTTTGCAGTAACCGTTTTCATTTTTAGCTTTCACTCTGTTTTCTCCTATAGGGATACATGTATTTGAAACTCTAAATCAAACACGGTTTGTGCTAGCTCTTTGAAACTTGACACAATAAAGCAGTTTAAAGTTCTATCTCTATTGTTTGTTTGCTGTTGATGTAGCCCTAAGCAGAGACTGGCGAAAATCACCTTCATGGAAAGGGGTTGCCAAGCTTCCAGAAAACTACGAGTTGCATTAAATCTCAGCAAACACTTTTTCACCCAATCTTGATGATTCTTTCAGGTAATGATCAGTACACCAAAACCACTTGGCTCACCAAATTTCGTTCTTCTAGGTTAAACCGTTCGTTTGCAGTAACCGTTTTCATTTTTAGGTTTCACTCTGTTTTCTCCTATAGGGATACATGTATTTGGAACTCTAAATCAAACACGGTTTGTGCTAGCTCTTTGAAACTTGACACAATAAAGCAGTTTCAAGTTCTATCTCTATGGTTTGTTGGCTGTTGATGTAGCCCTAATCAGAGACTGGCGAAAATCACTTTCATAGAAAGGGGTTGCCAAGCTTCCAAAAAACTACGAGTTGCCTGAAATCTCAGCAAACATTTTTTCACCCAATCTTGATGATTGTTTCAGGTAATGATCAGTACACCAAAACCACTTGGCTCACTAAATTTCGTTATTCTAGGTTAAACCGTTCGTTTGCAGTAACCGTTTTCTTTTTTAGGTTTCACTCTTTTTTCTCCTATAGGGATACATGTATTTGGCACTCTAAATCAAACACGGTTTGTGCTAGCCCTTTGAACCTTGACACAATAAAGCAGTTTCAAGTTCTATCTCTATGGTTTGTTTCCTGTTGATGTAGCCCTAAGCAGAGAACAGCGAAAATCACTTTCATGGAAAGGGGTTGCCAATCTTCCAAAAAACTACGAGTTGCCTGAAATCTCAGCAAACAATTTTTCACCCAATCTTGATGATTCTTTCAGGTAATTATCAGTACACCAAAACCAGTTGGCTCACCAAATTTCGTTCTTCTAGGTTAAACCGTTCGTTTGCAGTAACCGTTATCATTTTTAGGTTTCACTCTTTTTTCTCCTATAGGGATACATGTATTTGGAACTTTAAATCAAACACGGTTTGTGCCAGCCCTTTGAAACTTGACACAATAAAGCAGTTTCAAGTTTTATATCAATGGTTTGTTTCCTGTTGATGTAGCCCTAAGCAGAGACTGGCGAAAATCACTTTCATGGAAAGGGGTTGCCAAGCTTCCATAAAACTACGAGTTGCCTGAAATCTCAGCAAACATTTTTTCACCCAATCTTGATGATTCTTTCAGGTAATGATCAGTACACCAAAACCACTTGGCTCACCAAATTTCGTTCTTCTAGGTTAAACTGTTTGTTTGCAGTAACCGTTTTCATTTTTAGGTTTCACTCAGTTTTCTCCTATAGGGATACATGTATTTGGAACTATAAATCAAACACGGTTTGTGCTAGCTCTTTGAAACTTGACACAAGAAAGCAGTTTCAAGTTCTATCTCTATGGTTTGTTTGCTGTTGATGTAGCCCTAAGCAGAGACTGGCGAAAATCACTTTCATGGAAAGGGGTTGCCAAGCTTCCAAAAAACTACGAGTTGCCTGAAATCTCAGCAAACATTTTTTCACCCAATCTTGATGATTCTTTCAAGTAATAATCAGTACACCAAAACCACTTGGCTCACCAAATTTCGTTCTTCTAGGTTAAACCGTTCGTTTGCAGTAACCATTTTGATTTTTAGGTTTCACTCTTTTTTCTCCTATAGGGATACATGTATTTGGAACTCTAAATGAAACACGGTTTCTGCTAGCTCTTTGAAACTTGACACAATAAAGCAGTTTCAAGTTCTATCTCTATATTTTGTTTGCTGTTGATGTAGCCCTAAGCAGAGACTGGCGAAAATCACTTTCATGGAAAGGGGTTGCCAAGCTTCCAAAAAACTACGAGATGCCTGAAGTCTTAGCAAACATTTTTTTCACCCAATCTTGATGATACTTTCAGGTAATGATCAGTACACGAAAACCACTTGGCTCACCAAATTTCGTTCTTCTATGTTAAACCGTTCGTTTGCAGTAACCGTTTTCAGTTTTAGCTTTCACTCTCTTTTCTTCTATTGGGATACATGCATTTGGAACTTTAAATCAAACACGGTTTGTGCTAGCTCTTTGAAACTTGACACAAGAAAGCAGTTTCAAGTTCTATCTCTATGGTTTGTTTGCTGTTGATGTAGCCGTAAGCAGAGACTGGCGAAAATCACTTTCATGGAAAGGGGTTGCCAAGGTTCCAAAAAACTACGAGTTGCCTGAAATCTCAGCAAACATTTTTTCACCCAATCTTGATGATTCTTTCAGGTAATGATCAGTACACCAAAACCACTTGGCTCACCAAATTTCGTTTTTCTAGTTTAAACCATTCGTTTGCAGTAACCGTTTTCATTTTTAGCTTTCACTCTGTTTTCTCCTATAGGGATACATGTATTTGAAACTCTAAATCAAACACGGTTTGTGCTAGCTCTTTGAAACTTGACACAATAAAGCAGTTTAAAGTTCTATCTCTATTGTTTGTTTGCTGTTGATGTAGCCCTAAGCAGAGACTGGCGAAAATCACCTTCATGGAAAGGGGTTGCCAAGCTTCCAGAAAACTACGAGTTGCATTAAATCTCAGCAAACACTTTTTCACCCAATCTTGATGATTCTTTCAGGTAATGATCAGTACACCAAAACCACTTGGCTCACCAAATTTCGTTCTTCTAGGTTAAACCGTTCGTTTGCAGTAACCGTTTTCATTTTTAGGTTTCACTCTGTTTTCTCCTATAGGGATACATGTATTTGGAACTCTAAATCAAACACGGTTTGTGCTAGCTCTTTGAAACTTGACACAATAAAGCAGTTTCAAGTTCTATCTCTATGGTTTGTTTGCTGTTGATGTAGCCCTAAGCAGAGACTGGCGAAAATCACTTTCATGGAAAGGGGTTGCCAAGCTTCCAAAAAACTACGAGTTGCCTGAAATCTAGCAAACATTTTTTCTCCCAATCTTGATGATTCTTTCAGGTAATGATCAGTACACCATAACTACTTGGCTCACCAAATTTCGTTCTTCTAGGTTAAACGGTTCGTTTGCAGTAACCGTTTTCATTTTTAGGTTTCACTCTGTTTTCTTCTATAGGGATACATGTATTTGGAACTCTAAATCAAACACGGTTTATGCTAGCTCTTTGAAACTTGATACAATAAAGAAGTTTCAAGTTCTATCACTATGGTTTGTTTGCTGTTGACGTAGCCCTAAGCAGAGACTGGCGAAAATCACTTTTATGGAAAGGGGTTGCCAAGCTCCCAAAACACTAAGAGTTGCCTGAAAACTCAGCAAACATTTTTTCACCCAATCTTGATGATTCTTTCAAGTAATGATCAGTACACTAAAACCACTTGGCTCACCAAATTTCGTTCTTCTAGGTTAAACCGTTCGTTTGTAGTAACCGTTTTCATTTTTAGGTTTCACTCTGTTTTCTTCTGTAGGGATACATGTATTTGGAACTCTGAATCAAACTGGGTTTGTGCTAGCTCTTTGAAACTTGATACAATAAAGAAGTTTGAAGTTCTATCTCTATGGTTTGTTGCTGTTGACGTAGCCCTATGCAGAGACTGGCGAAAATCACTTTCATGGAAAGGGGTTGCAAAGCTTCCAAAAACTACGAGTTTCCTGAAATCTCAGCAAATATTTTTTCACCAAATCTTGATGATTCTTTCAGGTAATGATCAGTACACCAAAACCACTTGGCTCACCAAATTTCGTTCTTCTAGGTTAAACCGTTCGTTTGCACTAACCGTTTTCATTTTTAGGTTTCACTCTGTTTTCTCCTATAGGGATACATGTATTTGGAACTCTAAATCAAACATGGTTTGTGCTAGCTCTTTGAAACTTGACACAATAAAGCAGTTTCAAGTTCTATCTCTATGGTTTTTTTGCTGTTGATTTAGCCCTAAGCAGAGACTGGCGAAAATCACCTTCATGCAAAGGGGTTGCCAAGCTTAGCTCAGAATACAAGTTGCCTTAAATCTCAGCAAACACTTTTTCACCCAATCTTGATGATTCTTTCAGGCAATGATCAGTACACCAAAACCACTTGGCTCACCAAATTTCGTTCTTCTAGGTTAAACCGTTCGTTTGGAGTAACCGTTTTCATTTTTAGGTTTCACTCTGTTTTCTCCTATAGGGATACATTTATTTGGAACTCTAATTCAAACACGGTTTGTGCTAGCTCTTTGAAACTTGACACAAACAGCAGTTTCAAGTTCTGTCTCTATGGTTTGTTTGCTGTTGATGTAGCCCTAAGCAGAGACTGGCAAAAATCACTTTCATGGAAAGGGGTTGCCAAGCTTCCAAATACTACGAGTTGCCTGAAATCTCAGCAAACATTTTTTCACCCAATCTTGATGATTCTTTCAGGTAATGATCAGTACACCAAAACCACTTGGCACACCAAATTTCGTTCCTCTAGGTTAAACCGTTCGTTTGCAGTCACCGTTTACATTTTTAGGTTTCACTCTGTTTTCTTCTATAGGGATACATGTATTTGGAACTCTAAATCAAACACGGTTTGTGCTAGCTCTTTGAAACTTGACACAATAAAGCAGTTTCAAGTTCTATCTCTAGGTTTTTTTTGCTGTTGATGTAGCCCTAAGCAGAGACTGGCGAAAATCACTTTCATGGAAAGGGGTTGCCAAGCTTCCAGAAAACTACGAGTTGCCTGAAATCTCAGCAAACATTTTTTCTCCAAATCTTGATGATTCTTTCAGGTAATGATCAGTACACCAAAACCACTTGGCTCACCAAATTTCGTTCTTCTAGTTTAAACCGTTCGTTTGCAGTAACCGTTTTCATTTTTAGGTTTCACTCTGTTTGCTCCTATAGGGATACATTTATTTGGAACTCTAATTCAAACACGGTTTGTGCTAGCTCTTTGAAACTTGACACAAACAGCAGTTTCAAGTTCTGTCTCTATGGTTTGTTTGCTGTTGATGTAGCCCTAAGCAGAGACTGGCAAAAATCACTTTCATGGAAAGGGGTTGCCAAGTTTCCAAATACTACGAGTTGCCTGAAATGTCAGCAAACATTTTTTCACCCAATCTTGATGATTCTTTCAGGTAATGATCAGTACACCAAAACCACTTGGTTCACCAAATTTTGTTCTTCTAGGTTAAACCGTTCGTTTGCAGTAACCGTTTTCATTTTTAGGTTTCACTCTTTTTTCTCCTATAGGGATACATGTATTTGGAACTCTAAATCAAACACGGTTTGTGCCAGCCCTTTGAAACTTGACACAATAAAGCAGTTTCAAGTTCTATCTCTATGGTTTGTTTGCTGTTGATGTAGCCCTAAGCAGAGACTGGCGAAAATCACTTTCATGGAAAGGGGTTGCCAAGGTTCCAGAAAACTACGAGTTGCCTGAAATCTCAGCAAACATTTTTTCTCCAAATCTTGATGATTCTTTCAGGTAATGATCAGTACACCAAAACCACTTGGCTCACCAAATTTCGTTCTTCTAGTTTAAACCGTTCGTTTGCAGTAACCGTTTTCATTTTTAGGTTTCACTCTGTTTTCTCCTATAGGGATACATGTATTTGGAACTCTAAATCAAACACGGTTTGTGCTAGCTCTTTGAAATTTGACACAAGAAAGCAGTTTCAAGTTCTATCTCTACGGTTTGTTTGCTGTTGATGTAGCCCTAAGCAGAGACTGGCGAAAATCTCTTTCATTGAAAGGGGTTGCCAAGCTCCCAAAAAACTGCGAGTTTCCTGAAATCTCAGCAAACATTTTTTCACCCAATCTTGATGATTCTTTCAATTAATGATCAGTACACTAAAACCACTTGGGTCACCAAATTTCGTTCTTCTAGGTTAAACCGTTCGTTTGCAGTAACCGTTTTCATTTTTAGGTTTCACTGAGTTTTCTTCTATAGGGATACATATATTTGGAACTGTAAATCAAACACAGTTTGTGTTTGCTGTTTGAAACTTGACACAATAAAACAGTTTCACGTTCTATCTCTATGGTTTGTTTGCTGTTGATGTAGCCCTAAGCAGAGACTGGCGAAAATCACTTTCATGGAAAGTGGTTGCCAAGCTTCCAAAAATCTACGAGTTGCCTGAAATCTCAGCAAACATTTTTTCACCCAATCTTGATGATTCTTTCAATTAATGATCAGTACACTAAAACCACTTGGGTCACCAAATTTCGTTCTTCGAGGTTAAACCGTTCGTTTGCAGTAACCGTTTTCATTTTAAGGTTTCACTGAGTTTTCTTCTATAGAGATACATATATTTGGAACTGTAAATCAAACACAGTTTGTGCTTGCTGTTTGAAACTTGACACAATAAAACAGTTTCACGTTCTATCTCTATGGTTTGTTTGCTGTTGATGTAGCCCTAAGCAGAGACTGGCGAAATTATCACTTTCATGGAAAGGGGTTGCCAAGCTTCCAAAAATCTACGAGTTGCCTGAAATCTCAGCAAACATTTTTTCACCCAATCTTGATGATTCTTTCAGGTAATGATCAATACACCAAAACCACTTGGCTCACCAAATTTCGTTCTTCTAGGTTAAACCGTTCGTTTGCAGGAACCGTTTTCATTTTTAGGTTTCACTCTGTTTTTCCCTATAGGGATACATGTATTTGGAACTCTAAATCAAACACGGTTTGTGCTAGCACATTCAAACTTTACAAAAGAAAGCAGTTTCAAGTTCTATCTCTATGGATTGTTTGGTGTAGATGTAGCCCTAAGCAGAGACTGGCGAAAATCACTTTCATGGAAAGGGGTTGCCAAGCTCCTAAAAAACTAAGAGTTGCCTGAAATCTCAGCAAACATTTTTTCACCCAATCTTGATGATTCTTTCAGGTAATGATCAGTACACCAAAACCACTTGGCTCACCAAATTTCGTTGTTCTAGGTTAAACCGTTCCTTTGCAGTAACCGTTTTGATTTTTAGGTTTCACTCTGTTTTCTTCTATAGGAATACATGTATTTGGAACTCTAAATCAAACACGGTTTGTGCTAGCTCTTTGAAACTTGACACAAGAAAGCAGTTTCAAGTTCTATCTCTATGCTTTGTTTGCTGTTGATGTAGCCCTAAGCAGAGACTGGCGAAAATCACTTTCATGGAAAGGGGTTGCCAAGCTTCCAAAAAACTACGAGTTGCCTGAAATCTTAGCAAACATTTTCTCACCCAATCTTGATGATACTTTCAGGTAATGATCAGTACTCCAAAACCACTTGGCTCACCAAATTTCGTTCTTCTAGGTTAAACCGTTCGTTTGCAGTAATCGTTTTCATTTTTAGGTTTCACTCTGTTCTCTCCTATAGGGATACATGTATTTAGAACTCTAAATCAAACACGGTTTGTGCTAGCTCTTTGAAACTTGACACAATAAAGCAGTTTCAAGTTCTATCTCTATGGTATGTTTGCTGTTGATGTAGCCCTAAGCAGAGACTGGCGAAAATCACTTTCAAGGAAAGGGGTTGGCAAGCTTCCAAAAAACTACGAGTTGCCTGAAGTCTCAGCAAACATTTTTTCACCCAATCTTGATGATTCTTTCAGGTAATAATCAGTACACCAAAACCACTTGGCTCACCAAATTTCGTTCTTCTAGGTTAAACCGTTCGTTTGCAGTAACCGCTTTCATTTTTGGGTTTCACTCTGTTTTCTCCTATAGGGATACATGTATTTGGAACTTTAAATCAAACACGGTTTGTGCTAGCCCTTTGAAACTTGACACTATAAAGCAGTTTCAAGTTCTATCTCTATGGTTTGTTTGCTGTTGATGTAGCCCTAAGCAGAGACTGGTGAAAATCACTTTCATGGAAAGGGGTTGCCAAGCTTCCAAAAAACTACGAGTTGCTAGAAATCTCAGCAAACATTTTTCACCCAATCTTGATGATTCTTTCAGGTAATGATCAGTACACCAAAACCACTTGGCTCACCAAATATCGTTCTTCTAGGTTAAACCGTTCGTTTGCAGTAACCGTTTTAATTTTTAGGTTTCACTCTGTTTTCTCCTATAGGGATACATGTATTTGGAACTCTAAATCAAACACGGTTTTTGCTAGCTCTTTGAAACTTGACACAATAAAGCAGTTTCATGTTCTATCTCTATGGTTGGTTTGCTGTTGATGTAGCCCTAAGCAGAGACTGGCGAAGATCACTTTAATTTAAATGGGTTGCCAAGCTTCCAAAAAACTACGAGTTGCCTGAAATCTCAGCAAACATTTTTTAACCAAATTTTGATGATTCTTTCAGGTAATGATCAGTACACCAAAACCACTTGGCTCACCAAATTTCGTTCTTCTAGGTTAAACCGTTCGTTTGCACTAACCGTTTTCATTTTTAGGTTTAACTCTGTATTCTCCTATAGGGATACATGTATTTGGAACTCTAAATCAAACACGGTTTGTGCTAGCTCTTTCAAACTTGAAACAATAAAGCAGTTTCAAGTTCTATCTCTATGGTTTGTTTGCTGTTGATGTAGCCCTAAGCAGAGACTGGGGAAAATCACTTTCATGGAAAGGGGTTGCCAAGCTTCCAAAAAACTGCGAGTTGCCTGAAATCTCAGCAAACATTTTTTCACCCAATCTTGATGATTCATTCAGGTAATGATCAGTACACCAAAACCACTTGGCTCACCAAATTTCGTTCTTCTAGGTTAAACCGTTCGTTTGCACTAACCGTTTTCATTTTTAGGTTTCACTCTGTTTTCTCCTATAGGGATACATGTATTTGGAACTCTAAATCAAACATGGTTTGTGCTAGCTCTTTGAAACTTGACACAATAAAGCAGTTTCAAGTTCTATCTCTATGGTTTTTTTGCTGTTGATTTAGCCCTAAGCAGAGACTGGCGAAAATCACCTTCATGGAAAGGGGTTGCCAAGCTTCCAGAAAACTACGAGTTGCCTTAAATCTCAGCAAACACTTTTTCACCCAATCTTGATGATTCTTTCAGGCAATGATCAGTACACCAAAACCACTTGGCTCACCAAATTTCGTTCTTCTAGGTTAAACCGTTCGTTTGGAGTAACCGTTTTCATTTTTAGGTTTCACTCTGTTTTCTCCTATAGGGATACATTTATTTGGAACTCTAATTCAAACACGGTTTGTGCTAGCTCTTTGAAACTTGACACAAACAGCAGTTTCAAGTTCTGTCTCTATGGTTTGTTTGCTGTTGATGTAGCCCTAAGCAGAGACTGGCAAAAATCACTTTTATGGAAAGGGGTTGCCAAGCTTCCAAATACTACGAGTTGCCTGAAATCTCAGCAAACATTTTTTCACCCAATCTTGATGATTCTTTCAGGTAATGATCAGTACACCAAAACCACTTGGCACACCAAATTTCGTTCCTCTAGGTTAAACCGTTCGTTTGCAGTCACCGTTTTCATTTTTAGGTTTCACTCTGTTTTCTTCTATAGGGATACATGTATTTGGAACTCTAAATCAAACACGGTTTGTGTTAGCTCTTTGAAACTTGACACAATAAAGCAGTTTCAAGTTTTATCTCTAGGTTTTTTTTGCTGTTGATGTAGCCCTAAGCAGAGACTGGCGAAAATCACTTTCATGGAAAGGGGTTGCCAAGCTTCCAGAAAACTACGAGTTGCCTGAAATCTCAGCAAACATTTTTTCTCCAAATCTTGATGATTCTTTCAGGTAATGATCAGTACACCAAAACCACTTGGCTCACCAAATTTCGTTCTTCTAGTTTAAACCGTTCGTTTGCAGTAAGCGTTTTCATTTTTAGGTTTCACTCTGTTTGCTCCTATAGGGATACATGTATTTGGAACTCTAAATCAAACACGGTTTGTGCTAGCTCTTTGAAACTTGACACAAGAAAGCAGTTTCAAGTTCTATCTCTATGGTTTGTTGGATGTTGATGTAGCCCTAAGCAGAGACTGGCGAAAATCACTTTCATGGAAAGGGGTTGCCAAGCTTCCAAAATACTACGAGTTGCCTGAAATCTCAGCAAACACTTTTTCACCCAATCTTGATGATTCTTTCAGGCAATGATCAGTACACCAAAACCACTTGGCTCACCAAATTTCGTTCTTCTAGGTTAAACCGTTCGTTTGGAGTAACCGTTTTCATTTTTAGGTTTCACTGAGTTTTCTCCTAGAGGGATACATTTATTTGGAACTCTAATTCAAACACGGTTTGTGCTAGCTCTTTGAAACTTGACACAAACAGCAGTTTCAAGTTCTGTCTCTATGGTTTGTTTGCTGTTGATGTAGCCCTAAGCAGAGACTGGCAAAAATCACTTTCATGGAAAGGGGTTGCCAAGCTTCCAAATACTACGAGTTGCCTGAAATCTCAGCAAACATTTTTTCACCCAATCTTGATGATTCTTTCAGGTAATGATCAGTACACCAAAACCACTTGGTTCACCAAATTTCGTTCTTCTAGGTTAAACCGTTCGTTTGCAGTAACCGTTTTCATTTTTAGGTTTCACTCTTTTTTCTCCTATAGGGATACATGTATTTGGAACTCTAAATCAAACACGGTTTGTGCTAGCCCTTTGAAACTTGACACAATTAAGCAGTTTCAAGTTCTATCTCTATGGTTTGTTTCCTGTTGATATAGCCCTAAGTAGAGAATGGCGAAAATCACTTTCATGGAAAGAGGTTGCCAAGCTTCCAAAAAACTACGAGTTGCCTGAAATCTCAGCAAACATTTTTTCACCCAATCTTGATGATTCTTTCAGGTAATTATCAGTACACCAAAACCAGTTGGCTCACCAAATTTCGTACTTCTAATTTAAACCGTTCGTTTGCAGTAACCGTTTTCATTTTTGGGTTTAACTCTGTTTTTTCCTATAGGGATACATGTTTTTGGAACTTTAAATCAAACACGGTTTGTGCTAGCCCTTTGAAACTTGACACTATAAAGCAGTTTCAAGTTCTATCTCTATGGTTTGTTTGCTGTTGATGTAGCCCTAAGCAGAGACTGGTGAAAATCACTTTCATGGAAAGGGGTTGCCAAGCTTCCAAAAAACTACGAGTTGCTAGAAATCTCAGCAAACATTTTTCACCCAATCTTGATGATTCTTTCAGGTAATGATCAGTACACCAAAACCACTTGGCTCACCAAATATCGTTCTTCTAGGTTAAACCGTTCGTTTGCAGTAACCGTTTTAATTTTTAGGTTTCACTCTGTTTTCTCCTATAGGGATACATGTATTTGGAACTCTAAATCAAACACGGTTTTTGCTAGCTCTTTGAAACTTGACACAATAAAGCAGTTTCATGTTCTATCTCTATGGTTTGTTTGCTGTTGATGTAGCCCTAAGCAGAGACTGGCGAAGATCACTTTAATTTAAATGGGTTGCCAAGCTTCCAAAAAACTACGAGTTGCCTGAAATCTCAGCAAACATTTTTTAACCAAATTTTGATGATTCTTTCAGGTAATGATCAGTACACCAAAACCACTTGGCTCACCAAATTTCGTTCTTCTAGGTTAAACCGTTCGTTTGCACTAACCGTTTTCATTTTTAGGTTTAACTCTGTATTCTCCTATAGGGATACATGTATTTGGAACTCTAAATCAAACACGGTTTGTGCTAGCTCTTTCAAACTTGAAACAATAAAGCAGTTTCAAGTTCTATCTCTATGGTTTGTTTGCTGTTGATGTAGCCCTAAGCAGAGACTGGGGAAAATCACTTTCATGGAAAGGAATTGGCAAGCTTCCAAAAAACTACGAGTTTCCTGAAATCTCAGCAAACATTTTTTCACCAATCTTGATGATTCTTCCAGGTAATGATCAGTACACCAAAACCACTTGGCTCACCAAATTTCGTTCTTCTAGGTTAAACCGTTCGTTTGCACTAACCGTTTTCATTTTTAGGTTTCACTCTGTTTTCTCCTATAGGTATACATGTATTTGGAACTCTAAATCAAACATGGTTTGTGCTAGCTCTTTGAAACTTGACACAATAAAGCAGTTTCAAGTTCTATCTCTATGGTTTTTTTGCTGTTGATTTAGCCCTAAGCAGAGACTGGCGAAAATCAACTTCATGGAAAGGGGTTGCCAAGCTTCCAGAAAACTACGAGTTGCCTTAAATCTCAGCAAACACTTTTTCACCCAATCTTGATGATTCTTTCAGGCAATGATCAGTACACCAAAACCACTTGGCTCACCAAATTTCGTTCTTCTAGGTTAAACCGTTCGTTTGGAGTAACCGTTTTCATTTTTAGGTTTCACTCTGTTTTCTCCTATAGGGATACATTTATTTGGAACTCTAATTCAAACACGGTTTGTGCTAGCTCTTTGAAACTTGACACAAACAGCAGTTTCAAGTTCTGTCTCTATGGTTTGTTTGCTGTTGATGTAGCCCTAAGCAGAGACTGGCAAAAATCACTTTCATGGAAAGGGGTTCCAAGCTTCCAAATACTACGAGTTGCCTGAAATCTCAGCAAACATTTTTTCACCCAATCTTGATGATTCTTTCAGGTAATGATCAGTACTCCAAAACCACTTGGCACACCAAATTTCGTTCCTCTAGGTTAAACCGTTCGTTTGCAGTCACCGTTTTCATTTTTAGGTTTCACTCTGTTTTCTTCTATAGGGATACATGTATTTGGAACTCTAAATCAAACACGGTTTGTGCTAGCTCTTTGAAACTTGACACAATAAAGCAGTTTCAAGTTCTATCTCTAGGTTTTTTTTGCTGTTGATGTAGCCCTAAGCAGAGACTGGCGAAAATCACTTTCATGGAAAGGGGTTGCCAAGCTTCAAGAAAACTACGAGTTGCCTGAAATCTCAGCAAACATTTTTTCTCCAAATCTTGATGATTCTTTCAGGTAATGATCAGTACACCAAAACCACTTGGCTCACCAAATTTCGTTCTTCTAGTTTAAACCGTTCGTTTGCAGTAACCGTTTTCATTTTTAGGTTTCACTCTGTTTGCTCCTATAGGGATACATGTATTTGGAACTCTAAATCAAACACGGTTTGTGCTAGCTCTTTGAAACTTGACACAAGAAAGCAGTTTCAAGTTCTATCTCTATGGTTTGTTGGATGTTGATGTAGCCCTAAGCAGAGACTGGCGAAAATCACTTTCATGGAAAGGGGTTGCCAAGCTTCCAAAATACTACGAGTTGCCTGAAATCTCAGCAAACACTTTTTCACCCAATCTTGATGATTCTTTCAGGCAATGATCAGTACACCAAAACCACTTGGTTCACCAAATTTCGTTCTTCTAGGTTAAACCGTTCGTTTGGAGTAACTGTTTTCATTTTTAGGTTTCACTGAGTTTTCTCCTAGAGGGATACATTTATTTGGAACTCTAATTCAAACACGGTTTGTGCTAGCTCTTTGAAACTTGACACAAACAGCAGTTTCAAGTTCTGTCTCTATGGTTTGTTTGCTGTTGATGTAGCCCTAAGCAGAGACTGGCAAAAATCACTTTCATGGAAAGGGGTTGCCAAGCTTCCAAATACTACGAGTTGCCTGAAATCTCAGCAAACATTTTTTCACCCAATCTTGATGATTCTTTCAGGTAATGATCAGTACACCAAAACCACTTGGTTCACCAAATTTCGTTCTTCTAGGTTAAACCGTTCGTTTTCAGTAACCGTTTTCATTTTTAGGTTTCACTCTTTTTTCTCCTATAGGGATACATGTATTTGGAACTCTAAATCAAACACGGTTTGTGCTAGCCCTTTGAAACTTGACACAATTAAGCAGTTTCAAGTTCTATCTCTATGGTTTGTTTCCTGTTGATATAGCCCTAAGTAGAGAATGGCGAAAATCACTTTCATGGAAAGAGGTTGCTAAGCTTCCAAAAAACTACGAGTTGCCTGAAATCTCAGCAAACATTTTTTCACCCAATCTTGATGATTCTTTCAGGTAATTATCAGTACACCAAAACCAGTTGGCTCACCAAATTTCGTACTTCTAAGTTAAACCGTTCGTTTGCAGTAACCGTTTTCATTTTTAGGTTTCACTCTTTTTTCTCCTATAGGGATACATGTATTTGGAACTCTAAATCAAACACGGTTTGTGCCAGCCCTTTGAAACTTGACACAATAAAGCAGTTTCAAGTTCTATCTCTATGGTTTGTTTGCTGTTGATGTAGCCCTAAGCAGAGACTGGCGAAAATCACTTTCATGGAAAGGGGTTGCCAAGCTTCCAGAAAACTACGAGTTGCCTGAAATCTCAGCAAACATTTTTTCTCCAAATCTTGATGATTCTTTCAGGTAATGATCAGTACACCAAAACCACTTAGCTCACCAAATTTCGTTCTTCTAGTTTAAAGCGTTCGTTTGCAGTAACCGTTTTCATTTTTAGGTTTCACTCTGTTTTCTCCTATAGGGATACATGTATTTGGAACTCTAAATCAAACACGGTTTGTGCTAGCTCTTTGAAACTTGACACAAGAAAGCAGTTTCAAGTTCTATCTCTACGGTTTGTTTGCTGTTGATGTAGCCCTAAGCAGAGACTGGCGAAAATCACTTTCATGGAAAGGGGTTGCCAAGCTCCCAAAAAACTAAGAGTTGCCTGAAATCTCAGCAAACATTTTTTCACCCAATCTTGATGATTCTTTCAATTAATGATCAGTACACTAAAACCACTTGGATCACCAAATTTCGTTCTTCTAGGTTAAACCGTTCGTTTGCAGTAACCGTTTTCATTTTTAGGTTTCACTGAGTTTTCTTCTATAGGGATACATATATTTGGAACTGTAAATCAAACACAGTTTGTGCTTGCTGTTTGAAACTTGACACAATAAAACAGTTTCACGTTTTATCTCTATGGTTTGTTTGCTGTTGATGTAGCCCTAAGCAGAGACTGGCGAAAATCGCTTTCATGGAAAGGGGTTGCCAAGCTTCCAAAAATCTACGAGTTGCCTGAAATCTCAGCAAACATTTTTTCACCCAATCTTGATGATTCTTTCAATTAATGATCAGTACACTAAAACCACTTGGGTCACCAAATTTCGTTCTTCTAGGTTAAACTGTTCGTTTGCAGTAACCGTTTTCATTTTTAGGTTTCACTGAGTTTTCTTCTCTAGAGATACATATATTTGGAACTGTAAATCAAACACAGTTTGTGCTTGCTGTTTGAAACTTGACACAATAAAACAGTTTCACGTTCTATCTCTATGGTTTGTTTGCTGTTTATGTAGCCCTAAGCAGAGACTGGCGAAAATCACTTTCATGGAAAGGGGTTGCCAAGCTTCCAAAAATCTACGAGTTGCCTGAAATCTCAGCAAACATTTTTTCACCCAATCTTGATGATTCTTTCAGGTAATGATCAATACACCAAAACCACTTGGCTCACCAAATTTCGTTCTTCTAGGTTAAACCGTTCGTTTGCAGGAACCGTTTTCATTTTTAGGTTTCACTCTGTTTTTCCCTATAGGGATACATGTATTTGGAACTCTAAATCAAACACGGTTTGTGCTAGCTCTTTGAAATTTGACACAATAAAGCAGTTTCAAGTTCTATCTCTATGGATTTTTTGGTGTAGATGTAGCCCTAAGCAGAGACTGGCGAAAATCACTTTCATGGAAAGGGGTTGCCAAGCTCCTAAAAAACTAAGAGTTGCCTGAAATCTCAGCAAACATTTTTTCACCCAATCTTGATGATTCTTTCAGGTAATGATCAGTACACGAAAACCACTTGGCTCACCAAATTTCGTTGTTCTAGGTTAAACCGTTCCTTTGCAGTAACCGTTTTGATTTTTAGGTTTCACTCTGTTTTCTTCTATAGGAATACATGTATTTGGAACTCTAAATCAAACACGGTTTGTGCTAGCTCTTTGAAACTTGACACAAGAAAGCAGTTTCAAGTTCTATCTCTATGCTTTGTTTGCTGTTGATGTAGCCCTAAGCAGAGACTGGCGAAAATCACTTTCATGGAAAGGGGTTGCCAAGCTTCCAAAAAACTACGAGTTTCCTGAAATCTAAGCAAACATTTTTTCACCGAATCTTGATGATTCTTTCAGGTAATGATAAGTACACCAAAACCACTTGACTCACCTAAATTCGTTCTTCTAGGTTAAACCGTTCGTTTGCAGTAACCACTTTCACTTTTAAGTTTCACTCTGTTTTCTCCTGTAGGGTTACATGTATTTGGAACTCTAAATCAAACACGGTTTGTGCTAGCCCTTTGAAACTTGACACAATAAAGCAGTTTCAAGTTCTATCTCTATGCTTTGTTTGCTGTTGATGTAGCCCTTAGAAGAGACTGGCGAAAATCACTTTCATGGAAAAGGGTTGCCAAGCTTCCAAAAAACTACGAGTTGCCTGAAATCTCAGCAAACATTTTTTCACCCAATCTTGATGATACTTTCAGGTAATGATCAGTACTCCAAAACCACTTGGCTCACCAAATTTCGTTCTTCTAGGTTAAACCATTCGTTTGCAGTAATCGTTTTCATTTTTAGGTTTCACTCTGTTCTCTCCTATAGGGATACATGTATTTGGAACTCTAAATCAAACACGGTTTGTGCTAGCTCTTTGAAACTTGACACAATAAAGCAGTTTCAAGTTCTATCTCTATGGTTTGTTTGCTGTTTATGTAGCCCTAAGCAGAGACTGGCGAAAATCACTTTCAAGGAAAGGGGTTGGCAAGCTTCCAAAAAACTACGAGTTGCCTGAAGTCTCAGCAAACATTTTTTCACCCAATCTTGATGATTCTTTCAGGTAATAATCAGTACACCAAAACCACTTGGCTCACCAAATTTCGTTCTTCTAGGTTAAACCGTTCGTTTGCAGTAACCGTTTTCATTTTTGGGTTTCACTCTGTTTTCTCCTATAGGGATACATGTATTTGGAACTTTAAATCAAACACGGTTTGTGCTAGCCCTTTGAAACTTGACACTATAAAGCAGTTTCAAGTTCTATCTCTATGGTTTGTTTGCTGTTGATGTAGCCCTAAGCAGAGACTGGCGAAAATCACTTTCATGGAAAGGGGTTGCCAAGCTTCCAAAAAACTACGAGTTGCTAGAAATCTCAGCAAACATTTTTCACCCAATCTTGATGATTCTTTCAGGTAATGATCAGTACACCAAAACCACTTGGCTCACCAAATATCGTTCTTCTAGGTTAAACCGTTCGTTTGCAGTAACCGTTTTAATTTTTAGGTTTCACTCTGTTTTCTCCTATAGGGATACATGTATTTGGAACTCTAAATCAAACACGGTTTTTGCTAGCTCTTTGAAACTTGACACAATAAAGCAGTTTCATGTTCTATCTCTATGGTTTTTTTGCTGTTGATGTAGCCCTAAGCAGAGACTGGCGAAGATCACTTTAATTTAAATGGGTTGCCAAGCTTCCAAAAAACTACAAGTTGCCTGAAATCTCAGCAAACATTTTTTAACCAAATTTTGATGATTCTTTCAGGTAATGATCAGTACACCAAAACCACTTGGCTCACCAAATTTCGTTCTTCTAGGTTAAACCGTTCGTTTGCACTAACCGTTTTCATTTTTAGGTTTAACTCTGTATTCTCCTATAGGGATACATGTATTTGGAACTCTAAATCAAACACGGTTTGTGCTAGCTCTTTCAAACTTGAAACAATAAAGCAGTTTCAAGTTCTATCTCTATGGTTTGTTTGCTGTTGATGTAGCCCTAAGCAGAGACTGGGGAAAATCACTTTCATGGAAAGGGGTTGGCAAGCTTCCAAAAAACTACGAGTTTCCTGAAATCTCAGCAAACATTTTTTCACCAATCTTGATGATTCTTCCAGGTAATGATCAGTACACCAAAACCACTTGGCTCACCAAATTTCGTTCTTCTAGGTTAAACCGATCGTTTGCAGTAACCGTTTTCATTTTTAGGTTTCACTCTGTTCTCTCCTATAGGGATACATGTATTTGGAACTCTAAATCAAACACGGTTTGTGCTAGCCCTTGAAACTTGACACAATAAACAAGTTTCAAGTTCTACCTCTATGGTTTGTTTGCTGTTGATGTAGCCCTAAGCTGAGACTGGCGAAAATCTCTTTCATGGAAAGGGATTGCAAAGCTTCCAAAAAACTACGAGTTGCCTGAAATCTCAGCAAATATTTTTTCACCCAATCTTTTTATCTTTTTTTTTTTTTTATTGGTTGTTCACAACATTACAAAGCTCTTGACATATCATATTTTCATACATTAGATTGAAGTGGGTTATGAACTCCCAATTTTACCCCAAATGCAGAATCACATCGGTTATACATCCACAGTTTTACATAATGCCCAATTAGTAATTGTTGTTCTGCTACCTTTCCTATCCCGTACTATCCCCCCTCCCCTCCCCTCCCTTCTTCTCTCTCTACCCCATCTACTGTAATTCATTACTCTCCTTGTTTATTTTCCCATTCCCCTCACAACCTCTTATATGTAATTTTGTATAGCAATGAGGGTCTCCCTTCATTTCCATGCAATTTCCCTTTTCTCTCCCTTTCCCTCCCATCTCATGACTCTGTTAAATGTTAGTCTTTTCTTCCTGCTCTTCCTCTTTGCTCTGTTCATGGTTGCTCTCATTATATCAAAGAAGACATTTGGTATTTGTTTTTTAGGGATTGACTAGCTTCACTACACATAATCTGCTCTAGTGCCATCCATTTCCCTGCAAATTCTATGATTTTGTCATTTTTTATTGCTGCATAGTACTCCATTGTGTAAAGATGCCACATTTTTTTTATCCATTCATCTATTGAAGGGCATCTGGGTTGGTTCCACAGTCTAGCTATTGTGAATTGTGCTGCTATGAACATCGATATGGCAGCATCCCTGTAGCATGCTCTTTTAAGGTCTTCAGGGAATAGTCCGAGAAGGGCAATAGCAGGGTCAAATGGTGGTTCCATTCTCAGCTTTCCCAGGAATCTCCAAACTGCTTTCCAAATTGGCCGCACCAATTTGCAGTCCTACCAGCAATGTACAAGAGTACCCTTTTCTCCACATCCTCGCCAGCATTTGTTGTTGTTTGACTTCGTAGTGGCTGCCAATCTTACTGGAGTGAGATGGTATCTTAGGGTGGTTTTGATTTGCATTTCTCTGACTGCTAGAGATGGTGAGCATTTTTTCATGTACTTGTTGATTGATTGTATGTCCTCCTCTGAGAAGTGTCTGTTCAGATCCTTGGCCCATTTGTTGATTGGGTTATTTGTTATCTTATTGTCTAATTTTTTGAGTTCTTTGTATACTCTGGATATTAGGGCTCTATCTGAAGTGTGAGGAGTAAAAATTTGTTCCCAGGATGTAGGTTCCCTATTTACCTCTCTTATTGTTTCTCTTGCTGAGAAAAAACTTTTTAGTTTAAGTAAGTCCCATTTGTTGATTCTTGTTATTAACTCTTGTGCTATGGGTGTTCTATTAAGGAATTTGGAGCCCGACCCCACAATATGTAGATCGGAGCCAACTTTTTCTTCTATCAGACGCAGAGTCTCTGATTTGATATCAAGCTCCTTGATCCATTTAGAGTTAACTTTTGTGCATGGCGAGAGGAAGGGATTCAGTTTCATTTTGTTGCATATGGATTTCCAGTTTTCCCAACACCATTTGTTGAAGATGCTGTCCTTCCTCCATTGCATGCTTTTAGCCCCTTTATCAAATATAAGATAGTTGTAACTTTGTGGATTAGTCTCTGTGTCCTCTATTCTATACCATTGGTCCACTCGCCTGTTTTGGTACCAGTACCATGCTGTTTTTGTCACTATTGCTCTGTAATATAGTTTGAAATCTGGTATCGCTATACCGCCTGATTCACACTTCCTGCTTAAAATTGCTTTTGCTATTCTGGGTCTTTTATTTTTCCATATGAATTTCATGATTGCTTTATCTATTTCTACAAGAAATGCCATTGGGATTTTGATTGGCATTGCATTAAACCTATAGAGAACTTTTGGTAATATCGCCATTTTGATAATGTTAGTTCTGCCTATCCATGAACAGGGTATATTTTTCCATCTTCTAAGATCTTCTTCTACTTCTCTTTTTAGGGTTCTGTAGTTTTCATTGTATAAATCTTTCACCTCTTTTGTTAGGTTGATTCCCAAGTATTTTATTTTTTTGGAGGATATTGTGAATGGGGTAGTTTTCCTCATTTCCGTTTCAGAGGTTTTGTCGCTGATATACAGAAATGCCTTTGATTTATGCGTGTTGATTTTATATCCTGCCACTTTGCTGAATTCATTTATTAGTTCTAGTAGTTTCTTTGTAGACCCTTTTGGGTCTTCTAAGTATAGAATCATGTCATCTGCAAATAGTGATAATTTAAGTTCTTCTTTTCCTATTTTTATGCCTTTAATTTCTTTCGTCTGTCTAATTGCTCTGGCCAGTGTTTCGAGAACTATATTGAATAGAAGTGGTGATAGAGGGCATCCCTGTCTTGTTCCAGATTTTAGAGGGAATGCCTTCAACTTTTGTCCATTCAGAATGATGCTAGCCTGAGGCTTAGCATAGATAGCTTTTACAATGTCAAGGTGCGTTCCTGTTATCCCTAGTTTTTCAAGTGTTTTGAACATAAAGGGATGCTGTACTTTGTCGAATGCTTTCTCTGCGTCTATTGAGATGATCATATGGTTCTTATCTTTAAGTCTATTGATGTGGTGAATAACATTTATTGATTTCCGTATATTGAACCAGCCTTGCATACCAGGGATGAATCCTACTTGATCATGGTGCACAATTTTTTTGATGTGTTTTTGTATTCGATTCGCCAGAATTTTATTGTGGATTTTTGCATCTAGGTTCATGAGAGATATTGGTCTGTAGTTTTCTTTCTTTGAGGAGTCTTTGTCTGGTTTCGGAATCAGGGTGATGTTGGCCTCATAGAATGAATTTGGAAGAGCTCCCTCTTTTTCTATTTCCTGAAATAACTTGAAAAGTATTGGTATTAATTCTTCTTTAAAGGTTTTGTAAAACTCTGCTGTATACCCATCCGGTCCTGGGCTTTTCTTGGTAGGTAGTCTTTTGATGGCTTCTTCAATTTCATCCATTGATATTGGTCTGTTCAAATTGTGTGTATCCTCCTGACTCAGTCTGGGCAAATCATATGACTTAAGAAATTTATCGATGTCTTCACTATCTTCTATTTTATTGGAATATAGGTTTTCAAAATAATTTCTAATTGTCTTCTGTATTTCTGTAGCATCTGTTGTGATATTGCCTTTTTCATCCCGTATGTTAGTAAATTGAGTTCTCTCTCTTCTTCTCTTTGTTAGCATGGCTAAAGGTCTGTCGATCTTATTTATTTTTTCAAAGAACCAACTTTTAGTTTTGTTAATTTTTTCAATAGTTTCTTTTGTTTCAATTTCATTAATTTCCGCTCTGATTTTAATTATTTCTTGCCTTCTGCTACATTTGCTGTTGTTTTGCTCTTCCTTTTCTAGGGCTTTGAGATGAAGTGTGAGCTCATTTATTTGTTGGTTGTTTCTTTTTTTGAGGAATGACCACCAGGCGATGAATTTTCCTCTTAAAACTGCTTTCATTGTGTCCCATAGATTCCAATATGTTGTGTCTGTATTTTCATTTATCTCTAAGAATTTTTTGATTTCCTCCTTTATGTCTTCTGTAACCCATTGATCATTCAGTAACATATTGTTCATTTTCCATGCGATGTAGGATTTTTCCTTCCTTCTTTTATCATTGATTTCCAGTTTCATTCCATTATGATCAGATAAAATGCATGGTATTATCTCCACCGCTTTATATTTACTGAGGGTTGCCCTGTGGCATAATATATGGTCTATTTTTGAGAAGGATCCATGTGCTGCTGAGAAAAATGTATATCCATTTGATGATGGTTGATATATTCTATATATGTCAGTTAAGTCTAGGTTATTGATTGTGGTATTGAGTTCTATAGTTTCCTTGTTCAACTTTTGTTTGGAGGATCTGTCCAATGGTGAGAGAGGTGTGTTGAAGTCACCCATAATTATTGTGTTGTGGTCTATTTGATTCTTGAACTTGAGGAGAATTTGTTTTATGAATGTTGCAGCGCCATTATTTGGTGCATAAATATTGATAATTGTTATGTCTTGTTGGTGAATGGTTCCTTTTAACAGTATATAATGTCCTTCTTTATCCCTTTTGATTAACTTAGTCTTGAAGTCGATTTTATTTGATATGAGGATGGCCACCCCTGCTTGCTTACGAGGACCGTGTGCATGGTATATTTTTTCCCATCCTTTCACCTTCAGCCTGTATATGTCTTTTCCAATCAGATGTGTCTCCTGGAGGCAGCATATTGTTGGATTTGTTTTTTTAATCCATGATATCAGCCTATGTCGCTTTATTGGAGAGTTTAAGCCATTAACATTCAGAGTTACTATTGATATATGGTTTGTACTTCCATCCATGTTTGATTATTTATCGTTTTTTTTTTTTTTTTTTAAATTTAGTTTGTTTCTCCATGATTATTTTTCCCCTCGCCCTCTGTCTTTACCGAGGCACTTCCCTCTGATGGTTTTGGTTATTGTTGTTCATTTCTTCCTCGTGTAGTGTTTTGCTCAAAATGCTTTGCAATGCTGGTTTTCTGGCTGCAAATTCTTTTAACTTTTGTTTATCATGAAAGATTTTTATTTCGTTGTCATACCTGAAGCTTAATTTTGCTGGATACAGAATTCTTGGTTGGCATCCATTGTATTTCAGTGTTTGAAATACATTGTTCCATGACCTTCTTGCTTTCAGTGTCTGTGATGAAAAATCCGTTGTTAACCTTATTGGTTTACCCCTGAATGTAATCTGTCTCCTTTCTCTTGCAGCCTTTAATATTTTCTCTTTGTTCTGTATATTGGATATCTTATTTCGCCAGTCTCTGCTTTTTTACCCAATCTTGATGATTCTTTCAGGTAATGATCAGTACACCAAAACAACTTGGCTCACCAAATTTCGTTCTTCTAGGTTAAACCGTTCGTTTGCAGTAACCGTTTTCATTTTTAAGTTTCACTCTGTTTTCTCCTATAAGGATACATGTATTTGGAACTCTAAATCAAACACGATTTGTGCTAGCCCTTTGAAACTTGACACAATAAAGCAGTTTCAAGTTCTATCTCTATGGTTTGTTTGCTGTTGATGTAGCCCTAAGCAGAGACTGGCGAAAATCACTTTCATAAAAAGGGGTTGCCAAGCTTCCAAAAAACTACGAGTTGCCTGAAATCTCAGCAAACATTTTTTCACCCAATCTTGATGATTCTTTCAGGTAATGATCAGTACACCAAAACCACTTGGCTCACCAAATTTCGTTCTTCTAGGTTAAACCGTTCATTTGCAGTAACCGTTTTTATTTTTAGGTTGCACTCTGTTTTCTCCTATAGGGATACATGTATTTGGAACTCTAAATCAAACACGGTTTGTGCTAGCTCTTTGAAACTTGACACAATAAAGCAGTTTCATGTTCTATCTCTATGGTTTGTTTGCTATTGATGTAGCCCTAAGCAGAGACTGGCGAAAATCACTTTAATTTAACGGGGTTGCCAAGCTTCCAAAAAACTACGAGTTGCCTGAAATCTCAGCAAACATTTTTTCACCAAATCTTGATGATTCTTTCAGGTATAATCAGTACACCAAAACTACTTGGCTCACCAAATTTCGTTCTTCTGGGTTAAACCGTTCGTTTGCAGTAACCGTTTTCATTGTTAGGTTTCACTCTGTTTTCTGCTATAGGGATACATGTATTTGGAACTCTAAATAAACACGGTTTGTGCTAGCCCTTTGAAACTTGACACAATAAAGCAGTTTCAAGTTCTATCTCTATGGTTTGTTTGCTGTTGATGTAGCCCATTTCAGAGACTGGCGAAAATCACTTTAATTTAAAGGGGTTGCCAAGCTTCAAAAAACTACGAGTTTCCTGAAATCTGAGCAAACATTTTTTCACCCAATCTTGATGATTCTTTCAGGTAATGATCAGTACACCAAAACAACTTGGCTCAAAATTTCTTTCCTCTAGGTTAATCCGTTCTTTGCAGTAACCGTTTTCATTTTTAGGTTTCACTCTGTTTTCTCCTATAGGGATACATGTATTTGGAACTCTAAATCAAACACGTTAGTGCTACCCTTTGAAACTTGACACAATAAAGCAGATTTAAGTTCTATCTCTATGGTTTGTTGCTGTTGATCGTAGCCCTAAGCAGAGACTGGCGAAATCACTTTAATGAAAAGGGTTGCCAAGCTTCCAAAAAACTACGAGTTGCCTGAAATCTCAGCAAACATTTTTTCACCCAATCTTGATGATTCTTTCAGGTAATGATCAGTACACCAAAACCACTTGGTCACCAAATTTCGTTCTTCTAGGTTAAACCGTTCGTTTGCAGTAACCGTTTTAATTTTTAGGTTTCACTCTGTTTTCTCCTATAGGGATACATGTATTTGGAACTCTAAATCAAACACGGTTTTTGCTAGCTCTTTGAAACTGGACACAATAAAGGAGTTTCAAGTTCTATCTCTATGGTTGGTTATCTGTTGATGTAGCCCTAAGCAGAGACTGGCGTAAATCACTTTAATTTAAAAGGGTTGCCAAGCTTCCAAAAAACTACGAGTTGCCTGAAATCTCAGCAAACATTTTTTACCGAATCTTGATGATTCTTTCAGGTAATCATCAGTACACCAAAACCACTTGGCTCACCAACTTTCGTTCTTCTAGGTTAAACAGTCGTTTGCAGTAACCGTTTTCATTGTTAGGTTTCACTCTGTTTTCTCCTATAGGATACATGTATTTGGAACTCTAAATAAACACGGTTTGTTCTAGACCTTTGAAACTTGACACAATAAAGCAGTTTCAAGTTCTATCTCTATGGTTTGTTTGCTGTTGATGTAGCCCTTTGCAGAGACTGGCGAAAATCCCTTTAATTCAAAGGGGTTGCCAAGCTTCCCAAAAACTACGAGTTTCCTGAAATCTCAGCAAACATTTTTTCACCCAATCTTGATGATTCTTTCAGGTAATGATCAGTACACCAAAAGAACTTGGCTCACCAAATTTCTTTCCTCTAGGTTAAACCGTTCGTTTGCAGTAACCGTTTTCATTTTTTAGGTCTCACTTTGTTTTCTCCTATAGGGATACATGTATTTGGAACTCTAAATCAAACACGGTTACTGCTAGCCCTTTGAAACTTGACACAATAAAGCAGATTTAAGTTCTGTCTCAATGGTTCTTTGCTGTTGATGTAGCCCTAAGCAGAGACTGGCGAAAATCACTTTCATGAAAAGGGTTGCCAAGCTTCCAAAAAACTATGAGTTGCCTGAAATCCCAGCAAAAATTTTTTCACCCAATCTTGATGATTCTTTCAGGTAATGATCAGTACACCAAAACCACTTGGCTCACCAAATTTCGTTCTTCTAGGTTAAACCATTCGTTTGCAGTAACCGTTTTCAATTTTTAGTTTCACTCTGTTTTCTTCTATAGGATACATGTATTTGGAACTCTAAATCAAACACGGTTTTTGCTAGCTCTTTGAAACTGGACACAATAAAGGAGTTTCAAGTTCTATCTCTATGGTTTGTTTGCTGTTGATGTAGCCCTAAGCAGAGACTGGCGAAAATCACTGTCAAGAAAAGGGGTTCCCAAGCTTCCAAAAACCTACGAGTTGCCTGAAATCTCAGCAAACATTTTTCACCCAATCTTGATGATTCTTTCAGGTAATGATCAGTACACCAAAAGAACTTGGCTCACCAAATTTCTTTCCTCTAGGTTAAACCGTTCGTTTGCAGTAACCGTTTCTATTTTATGCTTCACTCTGTTTTCCCTATAGAGATACATATATTTGGAACTCTAAATCAAACACGGTTTGTGCTATTTCTTTGAAACTTGACAAAATAAAGGAGTTTCAAGTTCTATCAATATGGTTTGTTTGCTGTTTATGTAGCCCTAAGCCAGAGACTGGCGAAAATCACTTTCATGGAAAGGGGTTGCCAAGGTTCTAAAAAACTACGAGTTGCCTAAATCTCAGCAAACATTTTTTCACCCAATCTTGATGATTCTTTCAGGTAATGATCAGTACACCAAAACCACTTGGCTCACCAAATTTCGTTCTTCTAGGTTAAACCGTTCGTTTGCAGTAACCGTTTTCATTTTTGGGTTTCACTCTGTTTTCTCCTATAGGGATACATGTATTTGGAACTCTAAATCAAACACGGTTTGTGCTAGCCCTTTGAAACTTGACACAATAAAGCAGTTTCAAGTTCTATCTCTATGGTTTGTTTGCTGTTGATGTAGCCCTAAGCAGAGACTGGCGAAAATCACTTTCATGGAAAGGGGTTGCCAAGCTTCCAAAAAACTACGAGTTGCCTGAAATCTCAGCAAACATTTTTTCACCCAATCTTGATGATTCTTTCAGGTAATGATCAGTACACCAAAACCACTTGGCTCACCAAATTTCGTTCTTCTAGGTTAAACTGTTCGTTTGCAGTAACCATTTTCATTTTTAGGTTTCACTCTGTTTTCTCCTATAGAGATACATGTATTTGGACTATAAATCAAACACGGTTTGTGCTAGCACTATGACACTTGACACAATAAAGCAGATTTCAAGTTCTATCTCTATGGTTTGTTTGCTGTTGATGTAGCCCTAAGCAGAGACTGGCGAAAATCACTTTCATGAAAAGGGGTTCCCAAGCTTCAAAAACTACGAGTTGCCTGAAATCTCAGCAAACATTTTTTCACCCAATCTTGATGATTCTTTCAGGTAATGATCAGTACACCAAATCCACTTGGCTCACCAAATTTCGTTCTTGTAGGTTAAACCGTTCGTTTGCAGTAACAGTTTTCATTTTTATGCTTCAATCTGTTTTCTCCTACAGGGATACATGCATTTGGAACTCTAAATCAAACACGGTTTGTGCTAGCTCTTTGAAACTGGTCACAATAAAGGAGGTTCAAGTTCTATCTTTATGGTTGGTTTTCTGTTGATGTAGCCCTAAGCAGAGACTGGCGTAAATCACTTTAATTTAAAAGGGTTGCCAAGCTTCCAAAAAACTACGAGTTGCCTGAAATCTCAGCAAACATTTTTTTACCGAATCTTGATGATTCTTTCAGGTAATCATCAGTACACCAAAACAACTTGGCTCACCAAATTTCGTTCTTCTAGGTTAAACAGTTCGTTTGCAGTAACCGTTTTCATTGTTAGGTTTCACTCTGTTTTCTCCTATAGGGATACATGTATTTGGAACTCTAAATAAACACGGTTTGTTCTAGACCTTTGAAACTTGACACAATAAAGCAGTTTCAAGTTCTATCTCTATGGTTTGTTTGCCTGTTGAAGTAGCCCTTTGCAGAGACTGGCGAAAATCCCTTTAATTCAAAGGGGTTGCCAAGCTTCCCAAAAACTACGAGGTGCCTGAAATCTCAGCAAACCTTTTTTCACCCAATCTTGATGATTCTTTCAGGTAATGATCAGTACACCAAAACCACTTGGCTCACCAAATTTCGTTCTTTTAGGTTAAACCGTTCGTTTGCAGTAACCGTTTTCCTTTTTAGGTTTCACTCTGTTTTCTCCTATAGAAATACATGTATTTGGAACTCTAAATGAAACACGGTTTGTGCTAGCCCTTTGAAACTTGACACAATAAAGCAGTTTCAAGTTCTATCTCTACGTTTGTTTGCTGTTGATGTAGCCCTAAGCAGAGACTGGCAAAAATTACTTTCATGTAAAGGGGTTGCCAAGCTTCCAAAAAACTACGAGTTGCCTGAAATCTGAGCAAACATTTTTTCACCCAATCTTGATGATTCTTTCAGGAAATGATCAGTACACCAAAACCACTTGGCTCACCAAATTTCGTTCTTCTAGGTTAAACCGTTCATTTGCAGTAACCGTTTGCATTTATAGGTTTCACTCTGTTTTCTCCTATAGGGATACATGTATTTGGACTTCTAAATCAAACACGGTTTGTGCTAGCTCTGTGAAACTTGACACAATAAAGCAGTTTCAAGTTCTATTTCTATGGTTTGTTTGCTGTTGATGTAGCCCTAAGCAGAGACTTGCGAAAATCACTTTCATGGAAGGGGTTGCCAAACTTCCAAAAAACTACGAGTTGCCTGAAATCTCAGCAAACGTTTTTTCACCCAATCTTGATGATTCTTTCAGGTAATGATAAGTACACCAAAACCACTTGGCTCACCAAATTTCGTTCTTCTAGGTTAAACCGTTCGTTTGCAGTAACTGTTTTCATTTTTAGGTTTCACTCTGTTTTCTCCTACAGGGATACATGCATTTGGAACTCTAAATCAAACACGGTTTTGCTAGCTCTTTGAAACTTGACACTATAAAGCAGTTTCAAGTTCTATCTCTATGGTTTGTTTGATGTTGATGTATCCCTAAGCAGAGACTGGCGAAAATCACTTTCATAGAAAGGTATTGCCAAGCTACCAAAAAACTGCGAGTTGCCTGAAATCTCAGCAAACATTTTTTCACCAATCTTGATGATACTTTCAGGTAATGATCAGTACACCAAAACCACTTGGCTCACCAAATATCGTTCTTCTAGTTTAACCGTTCGTTTGCAGTAACCGTTTTCATTTTTAGGTTTCACTCTGTTTTCTCCTATAGGGATACATGTATTTGGAACTGTAAATCAAACACGGTTTGTGCTAGCCTTATGACACTTGACACAATAAAGCAGTTTCAAGTTCTATCTCTATGGTTTGTTTGCTGTTGATGTAGCCTAAGCAGAGACTGGCGAAAATCACGTTCATGGAAAGGGGTTGCCAAGCTTCCAAAAAACTACGAGGTTCCTGAAATCTCAGCAAACATTTTTTCACCCAATCTTGATGATTCTTTCAGGTAATTATCAGTACACCAAAACCACTTGGCTCACGAAATTTCGTTCTTCTAGGTTAAACCGTTCGTTTGCAGTAACCTTTTCATTTTTGGGTTTCACTCTGTTTCTCCTATAGGGATACATGTATTTGGAACTCTAAATCAAACACGGTTTGTGCTAGCTCTTTGAAACTTGACACAATAAAGCAGTTTCAAGTTCTATCTATATGGTTTGTTTGCTGTTGATGTAGCCCTAAGCAGAGACTGGCGAAAATCACTTTCATGGAAAGGTGTTGCCAATCTTCCAAAAACTACGAGTTTCCTGATATCTCAGCAAACATTTTTTCACCCAATCTTGATGATTCTTTCAGGTAATGATCAGTCCACCAAAACCACTTGGCTCACCAAATTTCGTTCGTCTAGGTTAAACCGTTCGTTTGCAGTAACCGTTTTTATTTTAGGTTGCACTCTGTTTTCTCCTATAGGGATACATGTATTTGGAACTCTAAATCAAACACGGTTTGTGCTAGCTCTTTGAAACTTGACAAAATAAAGCAGTTTCATGTTCTATCTCTATGGTTTGTTTGCTGTTGATGTAGCCCTAAGCAGAGACTGGCGAAAATCACTTTAATTTAACGGGGTTGCCAAGCTTCCAAAAAACTACGAGTTGCCTGAAATCTCAGCAAACATTTTTTCACCAAAACTTGATGATTCTTTCAGGTATAATCAGTACACCAAAACCACTTGGCTCACGAAATTTCGTTCTTCTAGGTTAAACCGTTCGTTTGCAGTAACCTTTTTCATTTTTGGGTTTCACTCTGTTTTCTCCTATAGGGATACATGTATTTGGAACTCTAAATCAAACACGGTTTGTGCTAGCTCTTTGAAACTTGACACAATAAAGCAGTTTCAAGTTCTATCTATATGGTTTGTTTGCTGTTGATGTAGCCCTAAGCAGAGACTGGCGAAAATCACTTTCATGGAAAGGTGTTGCCAATCTTCCAAAAAACTACGAGTTGCCTGATATCTCAGCAAACATTTTTTCACCCAATCTTGATGATTCTTTCAGGTAATGATCAGTCCACCAAAACCACTTGGCTCACCAAATTTCGTTCGTCTAGGTTAAACCGTTCGTTTGCAGTAACCGTTTTTATTTTTAGGTTGCACTCTGTTTTCTCCTATAGGGATACATGTATTTGGAACTCTAAATCAAACACGGTTTGTGCTAGCTCTTTGAAACTTGACAAAATAAAGCAGTTTCATGTTCTATCTCTATGGTTTGTTTGCTGTTGATGTAGCCCTAAGCAGAGACTGGCGAAAATCACTTTAATTTAACGGGGTTGCCAAGCTTCCAAAAAACTACGAGTTGCCTGAAATCTCAGCAAACATTTTTTCACCAAAACTTGATGATTCTTTCAGGTATAATCAGTACACCAAAACCACTTGGCTCACCAAATTTCGTTCTTCTAGGTTAAACCGTTCGTTTGCAGTAACCGTTTTCATTGTTAGGTTTCACTCTGTTTTCTCCTATAGGGATACATGTATTTGGAACTCTAAATAAACACGGTTTGTGCTAGCCCTTTGAAACTTGACACAATAAAGCAGTTTCAAGTTCTATCTCTATGGTTTGTTTGCTGTTGATGTAGCCCATTTCAGAGACTGGCGAAAATCACTTTAATTTAAAGGGGTTGCCAAGCTTCCAAAAAACTACGAGTTTCCTGCAATTTGAGCAAACATTTTTTCACCCATATCTTGATGATTCTTTCAGGTAATGATCAGTACACCAAACAACTTGGCTCAAAATTTCTTTCCTCTAGGTTAATCCGTTCTTTGCAGTAACCGTTTTCATTTTTAGGTTTCACTCTGTTTTCTCCTATAGGGATACATGTATTTGGAACTCTAAATCAAACACGGTTAGTGCTAGCCCTTTGAAACTTGACACAATAAAGCAGATTTAAGTTCTATCTCTATGGTTTGTTTGCTGTTGATGTAGCCCTAAGCAGAGACTGGCGAAAATCACTTTAATGAAAAGGGTTGCCAAGCTTCCAAAAAACTACGAGTTGCCTGAAATCTCAGCAAACATTTTTTCACCCAATCTTGATGATTCTTTCAGGTAATGATCAGTACACCAAAACCACTTGGCTCACCAAATTTCGTTCTTCTAGGTTAAACCGTTCGTTTGCAGTAACCGTTTTAATTTTTAGGTTTCACTCTGTTTTCTCCTATAGGGATACATGTATTTGGAACTCTATATCAAACACGGTTTGTGCTAGCTCTTTGAAACTTGACACAAAAAAGCAGTTTCATGTTCTATCTCTATGGTTTGTTTGCTGTTGATGTAGCCCTAAGCAGAGACTGGCGTAAATCACTTTAATTTAAAAGGGTTGCCAAGCTTCCAAAAACTACGAGTTGCTAGAAATCTCAGCAAACATTTTTTCACCCAATCTTGATGATTCTTTCAGGTAATGATCAGTGCACCAAAACCACTTGGCTCACCAAATTTCGTCCTTCTAGGTTAAACCGTTCGTTTGCAGTAACCGTTTTCATTTTTAGGTTTCACTCTGTTTTCTCCTATAGGGATACATGTATTTGGAACTCTAAATCAAACACGGTATTTGCTAGCCCTTTGAAACGTGACATAATAAAGCAGTTTCAAGTTCTATTTCTATAGTTTGTTTGCTGTTGATGTAGCCCTAAGCAGAGACTGGCGAAAATCACTGTCAAGAAAAGGGGTTCCCAAGCTTCCAAAAACCTACGAGTTGCCTGAAATCTCAGCAAACATTTTTTCACCCAATCTTGATGATTCTTTCAGGTAATGATCAGTACACGAAACCACTTGGCTCACCAAATTTTGTTCTTCTAGGTTAAACCGTTCGTTTGCAGTAACCGTTTTTATTTTTATGCTTCACTCTGTTTTCTCCTATAGAGATACATATATTTGGAACTCTAAATCAAACACGGTTTGTGCTATTTCTTTGAAACTTGACAAAATAAAGGAGTTTCAAGTTCTATCAATATGGTTTGTTTGCTGTTTATGTAGCCCTAAGCAGAGACTGGCGAAAATCACTTTCATGGAAAGGGGTTGCCAAGCTTCCAAAAAACTACGAGTTGCCTGAAATCTCAGCAAACATTTTTTCACCCAATCTTGAGGATTCTATCAGGTAATGATCAGTACACCAAAACCACTTGGCTCACCAAATTTCGTTCTTCTAGGTTAAACTGTTCGTTTGCAGTAACCGTTTTCATTTTTAGGTTTCACTCTGTTTTCTCCTATAGAGATACATGTATTTGGAACTCTAAATAAACACGGTTTGTGCTAGCACTATGACACTTGACACAATAAAGCAGTTTCAAGTTCTATCTCTATGGTTTGTTTGCTGTTGATGTAGCCCTAAGCAGAGACTGGCGAAAATCACTTTCATGGAAAGGGGTTGCCAAGCTTCCAAAAAACTAAGAGTTGCGTGAAATCTCAGCAAACATTTTTTCACCCAATCTTGATGATTATTTCAGGTAGTGATCAGTACACCAAAACCACTTGGCTCACCAAATTTCGTTCTCCTAGATTATACCGTTCGTTTGCAATAACCGTTTTCATTTTTGGGTATCACTCTGTTTTCTCCTATAGGGATACATGTATTTGGAACTCTAAATCAAACACGGTTTGTGCTAGCCCTTTGAAACTTGACACAATAAAGCAGTTTCAAGTTCTATCTCTATGGTTTGTTTGCTGTTGATGTAGCCCTAAGTAGAGACTGGCGAAAATCACTTTCATGGAAAGGGGTTGCCAAGCTTCCAAAAAACTACGAGTTGCCTGAAATCTCAGCAAACATTTTTTCACCCAATCTTGATGATTCTTTCAGGTAATGATCAGTACACCAAAACCACTTGGCTCACCAAATTTCGTTCTTCTAGGTTAAACCGTTTGTTTGCTGTAACCGTTTTAATTTTTAGGTTTCACTCTGTTTTCTCCTATAGGGATACATGTATTTAGAACTCTAAATCAAACACGGTTTGTGCTAGCTCTTTGAAACTTGACACAAAAAAGCAGTTTCAAGTTCTGTCTCTATGGTTTGTTTGCTGTTGATGTATCCCTAAGCAGAGACTGGCGAAAATCACTTTCATGGAAAGGGGTTGCCAAGCTTCCAAAAAACTACGAGTTGCCTGAAATCTCAGCAAACATTTTTTCACCCAATCTTGATGATTCTTTCAGGTAATGATCAGTACACCAAAACCACTTGGCTCACCAAATTTCGTTCTTCTAGGTTAAACCGTTCGTTTGCAGTAACCGTTTTCCTTTTTAAATTTCACTCTGTTTTCTCCTATAGAAATACATGTATTTGGAACTCTAAATGAAACACGGTTTGTGCTAGCCCTTTGAAACCTGACACAATAAAGCAGTTTCAAGTTCTATCTCTAGGTTTGTTTGCTGTTGATGTAGCCCTAAGCAGAGACTGGCAAAAATTACTTTCATGTAAAGGGGTTGCCAAGCTTCCAAAAAACTACGAGTTGCCTGAAATCTGAGCAAACATTTTTTCACCCAATCTTGATGATTCTATCAGGAAATGATCAGTACACCAAAACCACTTGGCTCACCAAATTTCGTTCTTCTAGGTTAAACCGTTCATTTGCAGTAACCGTTTTCATTTTTAGGTTTCACTCTGTTTTCTCCTATAGGGATACATGTATTTGGAACTCTAAATCAAACACGGTATTTGCTAGCCCTTTGAAACGTGACATAATAAAGCAGTTTCAAGTTCTATTTCTATAGTTTGTTTGCTGTTGATGTAGCCCTAAGCAGAGAATGGCGAAAATCACTGTCAAGAAAAGGGGTTCCCAAGCTTCCAAAAACCTACGAGTTGCCTGAAATCTCAGCAAACATTTTTTCACCCAATCTTGATGATTCTTTCAGGTAATAATCAGTACACGAAAACCACTTGGCTCACCAAATTTTGTTCTTCTAGGTTAAACCGTTCGTTTGCAGTAACCGTTTTTATTTTTATGCTTCACTCTGTTTTCTCCTATAGAGATACATATATTTGGAACTCTAAATCAAACACGGTTTGTGCTATTTCTTTGAAACTTGACAAAATAAAGGAGTTTCAAGTTCTATCAATATGGTTTGTTTGCTGTTTATGTAGCCCTAAGCAGAGACTGGCGAAAATCACTTTCATGGAAAGGGGTTGCCAAGCTTCCAAAAAACTACGAGTTGCCTGAAATCTCAGCAAACATTTTTTCACCCAATCTTGATGATTCTTTCAGGTAATGATCAGTACACCAAAACCACATTGGCTCACAAAATTTCGTTCTTCTAGGTTAAACTGTTCGTTTGCAGTAACCGTTTTCATTTTTAGGTTTCACTCTGTTTTCTCCTATAGAGATACATGTATTTGGAACTCTAAATCAAACACGGTTTGTGCTAGCACTATGACACTTGACACAATAAAGCAGTTTTCAAGTTCTATCTCTATGGTTTGTTTGCTGTTGATGTAGCCCTAAGCAGAGACTGGCGAAAATCACTTTCATGGAAAGGGGTTGCCAAGCTTCCAAAAAACTAAGAGTTGCGTGAAATCTCAGCAAACATTTTTTCACCAATCTTGATGATTATTTCAGGTAGTGATCAGTACACCAAAACCACTTGGCTCACCAAATTTCGTTCTCCTAGATTATACCGTTCGTTTGCAATAACCGTTTTCATTTTTGGGTATCACTCTGTTTTCTCCTATAGGGATACATGTATTTGGAACTCTAAATCAAACACGGTTTGTGCTAGCCCTTTGAAACTTGACACAATAAAGCAGTTTCAAGTTCTATCTCTATGGTTTGTTTGCTGTTGATGTAGCCCTAAGTAGAGACTGGCGAAAATCACTTTCATGGAAAGGGGTTGCCAAGCTTCCAAAAAACTACGAGTTGCCTGAAATCTCAGCAAACATTTTTTCACCCAATCTTGATGATTCTTTCAGGTAATGATCAGTACACCAAAACCACTTGGCTCACCAAATTTCGTTCTTCTAGGTTAAACCGTTCGTTTGCAGTAACCGTTTTCCTTTTTAAATTTCACTCTGTTTTCTCCTATAGAAATACATGTATTTGGAACTCTAAATGAAACACGGTTTGTGCTAGCCCTTTGAAACTTGACACAATAAAGCAGTTTCAAGTTCTATCTCTAGGTTTGTTTGCTGTTGATGTAGCCCTAAGCAGAGACTGGCAAAAATTACTTTCATGTAAAGGGGTTGCCAAGCTTCCAAAAAACTACGAGTTGCCTGAAATCTGAGCAAACATTTTTTCACCCAATCTTGATGATTCTATCAGGAAATGATCAGTACACCAAAACCACTTGGCTCACCAAATTTCGTTCTTCTAGGTTAAACCGTTCATTTGCAGTAACCGTTTTCATTTTTAGGTTTCACTCTGTTTTCTCCTATAGGGATACATGTATTTGGAAGTCTAAATCAAACACGGTTTGTGCTAGCTCTGTGAAACTTGACACAATAAAGCAGTTTCAAGTTCTATTTCTATGGTTTGTTTGCTGTTGATGTAGCCCTAAGCAGAGACTTGCGAAAATCACTTTCATGGAAAGGGGTTGCCAAGCTTCCAAAAAACTACGAGTTGCCTGAAATCTCAGCAAAAGTTTTTTCACCCAATCTTGATGATTCTTTCAGGTAATGATATG
>NW_027523700.1:0-42588 GCF_052094955.1 Ictidomys tridecemlineatus | reverse complement strand
ACTCCTGTTTTCCTCCTATAGGAATACATGTATTTGGAACTTCTAAATCAAACACGGTTTGTGCTAGGTCTTTGAAACTTGACACAATAAAAGCAGTTTCAAGTTCTGTCTCTATGGTTTGTTTGCTGTTGATGTAGCCCTAAGCAGAGACTGGCGAAAATCACTTTCATAAAAAGGGTTGCCAAGCTTCCAAATAACTACAAGTTGCCTGAAATCTCAGCAAACATTTTTTCACCCAATCTTGATGATTCTTTCAGGTAATGATCAGTACACCAAAACCACTTGGCACACCAAATTTCGTGCTTCTAGGTTAAACCGTTCGTTTGCAGTAACCGTTTTCATTTTTAGGTTTCACTCTGTTTTCTCCTATAGGGATACATGTATTTGGATCTCTAAATCAAACACGGTTTGTGCTAGCTCTTTGAAACTTGACACAATAAAGCAGTTTCAAATTCTGTCTCTATGGTTTGTTTGCTGTTGATGTAGCCCTAAGCAGAGACTGGCGAAAATCACTTTCATTTAAAAGGGGATGCCAAGCTTCCAAAACACCACGAGTTGCCTGAAATCTCAGCGCATATTTTTTCACCCAATATTGATGATTCTTTCAGGTAATGATCAGTACACCAAATCCACTTGGCGCACCAAATTTCGTTCTTCTAGGTTAAACCGTTCGTTTGCAGTAACCGTTTACATTTTTAGGTTTCACTCTGTTTTTTCCTATAGGAATACATGTATTTGGAACTCTAAATCAAACCGGTTCTGTGCTAGCTCTTCGAAACTTGACACAATAAAGCAATTTCAAGTTCTATCTCTATGGTTTGTTTGCTGTTGATGTAGCCCTAAGCAGAGACTGGCAAAAATCACTTCATTGAAAGGGGTTGCCAAACTTCCAAAAAACTACGAGTTCCCTGAAATCTCAGCAAACATTTTTTCACCCAATCTTGATGATTCTTTCAGGTAATGATCAGTACACCAAAACCACTAGGCTCAACAAGTTTCATTCTTCTAGGTTAAACCGTTCGTTTGCAGTAACGTTTTCAGTTTTAGGTTTCACTCTGTTTTCCCCTATAGGGATACATGTATTTGGAACTCTAAATCAAACACCGATTTAGCTAGCTCTTTCGTACTTGACACAATAAAGGAGATTTAAGTTCTATCTCTATGGTTTGTTTGCTGTTGATGTAGCCCTAAGCAGACACTGGCGAAAATCACTTTCATTTAAAGGGTTGAGAAGCTTCCAAAAAACTACGAGTTGCCTGAAATCTCAGCACACATTTTTCACCCAATCTTGATGATTCTTTCAGGTAATGATCAGTACACCAAAACCACTTGGCTCACCCAATTTCGTGCTTCTAGGTTAAACCGTTTGTTTGCAAGAACCGTTTTCATTTTTAGGTTTCACTCTGTTTTCTCCTCTAGGGATACATGTATTTTGAACTCTAAATCAAACACGGTTTTTGCTAGCTCTTTGAAACTTGACACAATAAAGCAGACTCAAGTTCTATATCTATGGTTTCTTTGCTGTTGATGTAGCCCTAAGCAGAGACTGGCGAAAATCACTTTCACTTAAAGGGATGCCAAGGTTCCAAAAACTACGAGTTGCCTGAAATCTCAGCGCACATTTTTTCACCCAATCTTGATGATTCTTTCAGGTAATGATCAGTACACTAAAACCACTTGGCTCATCAAAATTTCGTTCTTCTAGGTTAAACCGTTCTTTTGCAGTAACCATTTTCATTTTTAGGTTTCACTCTGTTTTCTCCTATTGGGATACATGTATTGGGAACTCTAAATCAAACACGGTTTGTGCTAGCTCTTTGAAACTTGACACAATAAAGCAGTTTTAAGTTCTATCTCTATGGTTTGTTTGCTGTTGATGTAGCCCTAAGCAGAGACTGGCGAAAATCACTTTGATGGAAAGGGGTCGCCAAGCTTCCAAAAACTACGAGTTGCCTGAAATCTCAGCAAACATTTTTTCACCCAATCTTGATGATTCTTTCAGGTAATAATGAGTACAGAAAAACCACTAGGCTCACCAAATTTCGTTCTTCTAGGTTAAACCGTTCGTTTGCAGTAACCGTTTTCAATTTTATGTTTCACTCTGTTTTCTCCTATAGGGATGCATGTATTTGGAATTGTAAATCAAACACGGTTTGTGCTAGCTCTTTGAAACTTGACACAATAAAGCAGTTTCAAGTTCTGTCTCTATGGTTTGTTTGCTGTTGATGTAGCCCTAAGCAGAGAGTGGCGAAAATCACTTTCATTTAAAGGGGTTGCCAAGCTTCCAAAAAACTACGTGTTGCCTGAAATCTCAGCAAACATTTTTTCAACCAATCTTGATGATTCTTTCAGGTAATGATCAGTATACCAAAACCACTTGGCTCACCAAATTTCGTTCTTCTAGGTTAAACCGTTCGTTTGCAGTAACCGTTTTCATTTTTAGGTTTCACTCTGTTTTCTCCTATAGGGATACATGTATTTGGAACTCTAAATCAAACACGGTTTGTGCTAGCTCTTTGAAACTTGACAAAATAAAGAAGTTTCAAGTTCTAACTCTATGGTTTCTTTGCTGTTGATGTAGCGCTAAGCAGAGAGTGGCGAAAATCACTTTCATTTAAAGGGGATGCCAAGCTTCCAAAACCTACGAGTTGTCTGAAATCTCAGCACACATTTTTTCACCCAATCTTATGATCTTTCAGGTAATGATCAGTACACCAAATCCACTTGGCTCACCAAATTTCGTTCTTCTAGGTTAAACCATTCGTTTGCAGTAACCGTTTACATTTTTAGGTGTCACTCTGTTTTCTCCTATAGGAATACATGTATTTGGAACTCTAAATCAAACACGGTTTGTGCTAGGTCTTTGAAACTTGACACAATAAAGCAGTTTCAAGTTCTGTCTCTATGGTTTCTTTGCTGTTGATGTAGCCCTAAGCAGAGACTGGCGAAAATCACTTTCATAAAAAGGGGTTGCCAAGCTTCCAAATAACTACGAGTTGCCTGAAATCTCAGCAAACATTTTTTCACCCAATCTTGATGATTCTTTCAGGTAATGATCAGTACACCAAAACCACTTGGCACACCAAATTTCGTGCTTCTAGGTTAAACCGTTCGTTTGCAGTAACCATTTTCATTTTTAGGTTTCACTCTGTTTTCTCCTATAGGGATACATGTATTTGGATCTCTAAATCAAACACGGTTTGTGCTAGCTCTTTGAAACTTGACACAATAAAGCAGTTTCAAGTTCTATCTCTATGGTTTGTTTGCTGTTGATGTAGCCCTAAGCAGAGAGTGGCGAAAATCACTTTCATGGAAAGGGGTTGCCAAACTTCCAAAAAACTACGAGTTGCCTGAAATCTCAGCAAACATTTTTAAACCCAATCTTGATGATTCTTTCAGGTAATGATCAGTACACCAAAACCACTAGGCTCACCAAGTTTCATTCTTCTAGGTTAAACCGTTCGTTTGCAGTAACCGTTTTCAGTTTTAGGTGTCACTCTGTTTTCTCCTATAGGGATACATGTATTTGGACCTCTAAATCAAACACGGATTTAGCTAGCTCTTTGGGACTTGACACAATAAAGCAGATTCAAGTTCTATCTCTATGGTTTGTTTGCTGTTGATGTAGCCCTAAGCAGACACTGGCGAAAATCACTTTCATTTAAAGGGGTTGAGAAGCGTCCAAAAAACTACGAGTTTCCTGAAATCTCAGCACACATTTTTTCACCCAATCTTGATGATTCTTTCAGGTAATGATCAGTACACCAAAACCACTTGGCTCACCCAATTTCGTGCTTCTAGGTTAAACCGTTTGTTTGCAGGAACCGTTTTCATTTTTAGGTTTCACTCTGTTTTCTCCTCTAGGGATACATGTATTTTGAACTCTAAATCAAACACGGTTTTTGCTAGCTCTTTGGAACTTGACACAATAAAGCAGACTCAAGTTCTATATCTATGGTTTCTTTGCTGTTGATGTAGCCCTAAGCAGAGACTGGCGAAAATCACTTTCATTTAAAGGGGTTGCCAAGCTTCCAAAAAACTAAGTGTTGCCTGAAATCTCAGCAAACATTTTTTCAACCAATCTTGATGATTCTTTCAGGTAATGATCAGTATACCAAAACCACTTGGCTCACCAAATTTCGTTCTTCTAGGTTAAACCGTTCGTTTGCAGTAACCGTTTTCATTTTTAGGTTTCACTCTGTTTTCTCCTATAGGGATACATGTATTTGGAACTCTAAATCAAACACGGTTTTGTGCTAGCTCTTTGAAACTTGACACAATAAAGCAGTTTCAAGTTCTAACTCTATGGTTTCTTTGCTGTTGATGTAGCGCTAAGCAGAGAGTGGCGAAAATCTCTTTCATTTAAAGGGGATGCCAAGCTTCCAAAACCTACGAGTTGTCTGAAATCTCAGCACACATTTTTTCACCCAATCTTGATGATTCTTTCAGGTAATGATCAGTACACCAAATCCACTTGGCTCACCAAATTTCGTTCTTCTAGGTTAAACCATTCGGTTGCAGTAACCGTTTTCATTTTTATGTTTCACTCTGTTTTTTCCTATAGTAATACATGTATTTGGAACTCTAAATCAAATACGGTTTGTGCTAGCTCTTTGATACTTGACACAATAAAGCAGTTTCAAGTTCGATCTCTATGGTTTGTTTGCTGTTGATGTAGCCCTAAGCAGAGACTGGCGAAAATCACTTTCATTTAAAGGGGTTGCCAAGCTTCCAAAAAACTACGTGTTGCCTGAAATCTCAGCAAACATTTTCTCACCCAATCTTGATGATTCTTTCAGGTAATGATCAGTACACCAAACCCACTTGGCTCACCCAATTTCGTGCTTCTAGGTTAAACCGTTTGTTTGCAGTAACCGTTTTCATTTTTAGGTTTCACTCTGTTTTCTCCTCTAGGGATACATGTATTTGGAACTCTAAATCAAACACGGTTTTTGCTAGCTCTTTGGAACTTGACACAATAAAGCAGACTCAAGTTCTATATCTATGGTTTCTTTGCTGTTGATGTAGCCCTAAGCAGAGACTGGCGAAAATCACTTTCATTTAAAGGGGATGCCAAGCTTCCAAAACACTAGGAGTTGCCTGAAATCTCAGCGCACATTTTTTCACCCAATCTTGATGATTCTTTCAGGTAATGATCAGTACACTAAAACCACTTGGCTCACCAAATTTCGTTCTTCTGGGTTAAACCATTCTTTTGCAGTAAAGGTTTTCATTTTTAGGTTTCACTCTGTTTTCTCCTATAGGGATACATGTATTTGGAACTCTAAATGAAACACGATTTGTGCTAGCTCTTTGAAACTTGACACAATAAAGCAGTTTCAAGTTCTATCTCTATGGTTTGTTTCCTGTTGATGTAGCCCTAAGCAGAGACTGGCGAAAATCACTTTCATGGAAAAAGGTTGGCAAGCTTCCCAAAAACCACGAGTTGCCTGAAATCTCAGAAAACATTTTTTCACCCAATATTGATGATTCTTTCAGGTAATGATCAGTACACCAAAACCACTAGGCTCACCAAATTTCGTTCTTCTAGGTAAAACCGTTCATTTGCAGTAACCGTTTTCATTTTTAGGTTTCACTCTGTTTTTTCTATAGGAATACATTTATTTGGAACTCTAAATCAAACACGGATTGTGCTAGCTCTTTGAAACTTGACAAAATAAAGCAGTTTTAAGTTCTATCTCTATGGTTTGTTTGCTGTTGATGTAGCCCTAAGCAGAGACTGGCGAAAATCACTTTGATGGAAAGGGGTCGCCAAGCTTCCAAAAAACTACGAGTTGCCTGAAATCTCAGCAAACATTTTTTCACCCAATCTTGATGATTCTTTCAGGTAATAATGAGTACAGAAAAACCACTAGGCTCACCAAATTTCGTTCTTCTAGGTTAAACCGTTCGTTTGCAGTAACCGTTTTCAATTTTATGTTTCACTCTGTTTTCTCCTATAGGGATGCATGTATTTGGAATTGTAAATCAAACACGGTTTGTGCTAGCTCTTTGAAACTTGACACAATAAAGCAGTTTCAAGTTCTGTCTCTATGGTTTGTTTGCTGTTGATGTAGCCCTAAGCAGAGAGTGGCGAAAATCACTTTCATTTAAACGGGTTGCCAAGCTTCCAAAAATCTACGTGTTGCCTGAAATCTCAGCAAACATTTTTTCAACCAATCTTGATGATTCTTTCAGGTAATGATCAGTATACCAAAACCACTTGGCACACCAAATTTCGTGCTTCTAGGTTAAACCGTTCGTTTGCAGTAACCATTTTCATTTTTAGGTTTCACTCTGTTTTCTCCTATAGGGATACATGTATTTGGATCTCTAAATCAAACACGGTTTGTGCTAGCTCTTTGAAACTTGACACAATAAAGAAGTTTCAAGTTCTATCTCTATGGTTTCTTTGCTGTTGATGTAGCGCTAAGCAGAGAGTGGCGAAAATCACTTTCATGGAAAGGGGTTGCCAAACTTCCAAAAAACTACGAGTTGCCTGAAATCTCAGCAAACATTTTTTCACCCAATCTTGATGATTCTTTCAGGTAATGATCAGTACACCAAAACCACTAGGCTCACCAAGTTTCATTCTTCTAGGTTAAACCGTTCGTTTGCAGTAACCGTTTTCAGTTTTAGGTGTCACTCTGTTTTCTCCTATAGGGATACATGTATTTGGACCTCTAAATCAAACACGGATTTAGCTAGCTCTTTGGGACTTGACACAATAAAGCAGATTCAAGTTCTATCTCTATGGTTTGTTTGCTGTTGATGTAGCCCTAAGCAGACACTGGCGAAAATCACTTTCATTTAAAGGGGTTGAGAAGCGTAGAAAAAACTAAGAGTTGCCTGAAATCTCAGCACACCTTTTTTCACCCAATCTTGATGATTCTTTCAGGTAATTATCAGTACACCAAAACCACTTGGCTCACCCAATTTCGTGCTTCTAGGTTAAACCGTTTGTTTGCAGGAACCGTTTTCATTTTTAGGTTTCACTCTGTTTTCTCCTCTAGGGATACATGTATTTTGAACTCTAAATCAAACACGGTTTTTGCTAGCTCTTTGGAACTTGACACAATAAAGCAGACTCAAGTTCTATATCTATGGTTTCTTTGCTGTTGATGTAGCCCTAAGCAGAGACTGGCGAAAATCACTTTCATTTAAAGGGGTTGCCAAGCTTCCAAAAAACTAAGTGTTGCCTGAAATCTCAGCAAACATTTTTTCAACCAATCTTGATGATTCTTTCAGGTAATGATCAGTATACCAAAACCACTTGGCTCACCAAATTTCGTTCTTCTAGGTTAAACCGTTCGTTTGCAGTAACCGTTTTCATTTTTAGGTTTCACTCTGTTTTCTCCTATAGGGATACATGTATTTGGAACTCTAAATCAAACACGGTTTGTGCTAGCTCTTTGAAACTTGACACAATAAAGAAGTTTCAAGTTCTAACTCTATGGTTTCTTTGCTGTTGATGTAGCGCTAAGCAGAGAGTGGCGAAAATCTCTTTCATTTAAAGGGGATGCCAAGCTTCCAAAACCTACGAGTTGTCTGAAATCTCAGCACACATTTTTTCACCCAATATTGATGATTCTTTCAGGTAATGATCAGTACACCAAACCCACATGGCTCACCCAATTTCGTGCTTCTAGGTTAAACCGTTTGTTTGCAGTAACCGTTTTCATTTTTAGGTTTCACTCTGTTTTCTCCTCTAGGGATACATGTATTTGGAACTCTAAATCAAACACGGTTTTTGCTAGCTCTTTGGAACTTGACACAATAAAGCAGACTCAAGTTCTATATCTATGGTTTCTTTGCTGTTGATGTAGCCCTAAGCAGAGACTGGTGAAAATCACTTTCATTTAAAGGGGATGCCAAGCTTCCAAAACACTAGGAGTTGCCTGAAATCTCAGCGCACATTTTTTCACCCAATCTTGATGATTCTTTCAGGTAATGATCAGTACACTAAAACCACTTGGCTCACCAAATTTCGTTCTTCTAGGTTAAACCATTCTTTTGCAGTAAAGGTTTTCATTTTTAGGTTTCACTCTGTTTTCTGCTATAGGGATACATGTATTTGGAACTCTAAATGAAACACGGTTTGTGCTAGCTCTTTGAAACTTGATACAATAAAGCAGTTTCAAGTTCTATCTCTATGGTTTGTTTCCTGTTGATGTAGCCCTAAGCAGAGACTGGCGAAAATCACTTTCATGGTAAAAGGTTGGCAAGCTTCCCAAAAACCACGAGTTGCCTGAAATCTCAGCAAACATTTTTTCACCCAATATTGATGATTCTTTCAGGTAATGATCAGTACACCAAAACCACTAGGCTCACCAAATTTCGTTCTTCTAGGTAAAACCGTTCGTTTGCAGTAACCGTTTTCATTTTTAGGTTTCACTCTGTTTTTTCTATAGGAATACATTTATTTGGAACTCTAAATCAAACACGGATTGTGCTAGCTCTTTGAAACTTGACACAATAAATCAGTTTCAAGTTCTATCTCTATTGTTTGTTTGCTGTTGATGTAGCCCTAATCAGAGATTGGCGAAAATCACTTTCATGGAAAGGGGTTGCCAAGCTTCCCAAAACTACGAGTTGCATGAAATCTCAGCAGATATTTTTTCACCCAATCTTAATCATTCTTTCAGGTGATTATCAGTACACCAAATCCACTAGGCTCACCAAGTTTCGATCTTCTAGGTAAAACCGTTTGTTTGCAATAACCGTTTTCATTTTTAGGTTTCACTCTGTTTTCTCCTATAGGGATACATGGATTTGGAACTCTAAATCAAACATGGTTTTTGCTAGCTCTTTGAAACTTGACACAATAAAGCAGTTTCAAGTTCTATCACTATGGTATGTTTGCTGTTGATATAGCCCCAAGCAGAGACTGGCGATAATCACTTTCATTTAAAGGGGTTGCCAAGCTTCAAAAAAACTACGTGTTGCCTGAAATCTCAGCAAACATTTTTTCACCCAATATTGATGATTTTTTCAGGTAATGATCACTATACCAAACCCACTAGGCTCACCAAATTTCGTTCTTCTAGGTTAAACCGTTCGTTTGCAGTAACCGTTTTCATTTTTAGGTTTCACTCTGTTTTCTCCTATAGGGATACATGTATTTGGAACTCTAAATCAAACACGGTTTGTGCTAGCTCTTTGAAACTAAACACAATAAAGCAGTTTCAAGTTCTATCTCTATGGTTTTTTTGCTGTTGATGTAGCCCTAAACAGAGACTGGCGAAAATCTCTTTCATGGAAAGGGGTTGCCAAGCTTCCAAAAAACTACAAGTTTCCCGAAATCTCAGCAAACATTTTTTCACCCAATCTTGATGATTCTTTCAGGTAATGATCAGTATACCAAAACCACTTGGCTCACCAAATTTCGTTCTACTAGGTTAAACCGTTCGTTTTCAGTAACCGTTTTCATTTTTAGGTTTCACTCTGTTTTCTCCTAGATGGATACATGTATTTGGAACTCTAAATCAAACATGGTTTGTGCTAGCTCTTTGAAACTTGACACAATAAAGCAGTTTCAAGTTCTATCTCTATGGTTTGTTTGCTGTTGATGTAGCCCCAAGCAGAGACTGGAGAAAATCACTTTCTTTTAAAGGGGTTGCCAAGCTTCCAAAAAACTACGTGTTGCCTGAAATCTCAGCAAACATTTTTTCACCCAATCTTGATGATTCTTTCAGGTAATGATCAGTACACCAAAACCACGTGGCTCACCAAATTTCGTTTCTCTAGGTTAAACCGTTCGTTTGCAGTAACCGTTTTCATTTTTAGGTTTTACTCTTTTTTCTCCTATAGGGATACATGTATTTGGAACTCTAAATCAAACACGGTTTGTGCTAGCTCTTTGAAACTTGACACAATAAATCAGTTTCAAGTTCTATCTCTATGGTTTGTTTGCTGTTGGTGTAGCCCTAAGCAGAGACTGGCGATAATCACTTTCATTTAAAGAAGTTGCCAAGCTTCCATAAAACTACGAGTTTCCTGAAATCTCAGCACACATTTTTTCACCCAATCTTGATGATTCTTTCAGGTAATGATCAGTACACCAAAACCACGTGGCTCACCAAATTTCGTTCTTCTAGGTTAAACCGTTCGTTTGCAGTAACCGTTTTCATTTTTAGGTTTCACTCTTTTTTCTCCTATAGGGATACATGTATTTGGAACTCTAAATCAAACACGGTTTGTGCTAGCTCTTTGAAACTTGACACAATAAATCAGTTTCAAGTTCTGTCTCTATGGTTTGTTTGCTGTTGATGTAGCCCGAAGCAGAGACTGGCGAAAATCACTTTCATTTAAAGGGGTTGCCAAGCTTCGAAAAAACTACGTGTTGCCTGAAATCTCAGCACACATTTTTTCACCCAATCTTGATGATTCTTTCAGGTAATGATCAGTACACCAAAACCACGTGGCTCACCAAATTTCGTTCTTCTATGTTAAACCCTTCGTTGGCAGTAACCGTTTACATTTTTAGGTTTCACTCTGTTTTCTCCTATAGGGATACATGTATTTGGAACTCTAAATCAAACACGGTTTGTGCTAGCTCTGTGAAACTTGACACAATTAAGCAGTTTCAAGTTCTATCTCTATGGTTTGTTTGCTGTTGATGTAGCCCTAAGCAGAGACTGGCGAAAATCACTTTCATGGAAAAGGGTTGCAAAGCTTCCAAAAAACTACGAGTTGCCTGAAATCTCAGCAAACATTTTTTCACCCAATGTTGATGATTCTTTCAGGTAATGATCAGTACACCAAAACCACTAGGCTTACCAAGTTTCATTCTTCTAGGTTAAACCGTTCGTTTGCAGTAACCGTTTTCATTTTTAGGTTTCACTCTGTTTTCTCCTATAGGGATACATGTATTGGAACTCTAAATCAAACACGGTTTGTGCTAGCTCTTTGAAACTTGACACAATAAAGCAGTTTCAAGTTCTATCTCTATGGTTTGTTTCCTGTTGATGTAGCCCTAAGCAGAGACTGGCGAAAATCACTTTCATGGAAAAAGGTTGGCAAGCTTCCCAAAAACCACGAGTTGCCTGAAATCTCAGAAAACATTTTTTCACCCAATATTGATGATTCTTTCAGGTAATGATCAGTACACCAAAACCACTAGGCTCACCAAATTTCGTTCTTCTAGGTAAAACCGTTCATTTGCAGTAACCGTTTTCATTTTTAGGTTTCACTCTGTTTTTTCTATAGGAATACATTTATTTGGAACTCTAAATCAAACACGGATTGTGCTAGCTCTTTGAAACTTGACAAAATAAAGCAGTTTTAAGTTCTATCTCTATGGTTTGTTTGCTGTTGATGTAGCCCTAAGCAGAGACTGGCGAAAATCACTTTGATGGAAAGGGGTCGCCAAGCTTCCAAAAAACTACGAGTTGCCTGAAATCTCAGCAAACATTTTTTCACCCAATCTTGATGATTCTTTCAGGTAATAATGAGTACAGAAAAACCACTAGGCTCACCAAATTTCGTTCTTCTAGGTTAAACCGTTCGTTTGCAGTAACCGTTTTCAATTTTATGTTTCACTCTGTTTTCTCCTATAGGGATGCATGTATTTGGAATTGTAAATCAAACACGGTTTGTGCTAGCTCTTTGAAACTTGACACAATAAAGCAGTTTCAAGTTCTGTCTCTATGGTTTGTTTGCTGTTGATGTAGCCCTAAGCAGAGAGTGGCGAAAATCACTTTCATTTAAACGGGTTGCCAAGCTTCCAAAAATCTACGTGTTGCCTGAAATCTCAGCAAACATTTTTTCAACCAATCTTGATGATTCTTTCAGGTAATGATCAGTATACCAAAACCACTTGGCACACCAAATTTCGTGCTTCTAGGTTAAACCGTTCGTTTGCAGTAACCATTTTCATTTTTAGGTTTCACTCTGTTTTCTCCTATAGGGATACATGTATTTGGATCTCTAAATCAAACACGGTTTGTGCTAGCTCTTTGAAACTTGACACAATAAAGAAGTTTCAAGTACTATCTCTATGGTTTCTTTGCTGTTGGTGTAGCGCTAAGCAGAGAGTGGCGAAAATCACTTTCATGGAAAGGGGTTGCCAAACTTCCAAAAAACTACGAGTTGCCTGAAATCTCAGCAAACATTTTTTCACCCAATCTTGATGATTCTTTCAGGTAATGATCAGTACACCAAAACCACTAGGCTCACCAAGTTTCATTCTTCTAGGTTAAACCGTTCGTTTGCAGTAACCGTTTTCAGTTTTAGGTGTCACTCTGTTTTCTCCTATAGGGATACATGTATTTGGACCTCTAAATCAAACACGGATTTAGCTAGCTCTTTGGGACTTGACACAATAAAGCAGATTCAAGTTCTATCTCTATGGTTTGTTTGCTGTTGATGTAGCCCTAAGCAGACACTGGCGAAAATCACTTTCATTTAAAGGGGTTGAGAAGCGTAGAAAAAACTAAGAGTTGCCTGAAATCTCAGCACACATTTTTTCACCCAATCTTGATGATTCTTTCAGGTAATGATCAGTACACCAAAACCACTTGGCTCACCCAATTTCGTGCTTCTAGGTTAAACCGTTTGTTTGCAGGAACCGTTTTCATTTTTAGGTTTCACTCTGTTTTCTCCTCTAGGGATACATGTATTTTGAACTCTAAATCAAACACGGTTTTTGCTAGCTCTTTGGAACTTGACACAATAAAGCAGACTCAAGTTCTATATCTATGGTTTCTTTGCTGTTGATGTAGCCCTAAGCAGAGACTGGCGAAAATCACTTTCATTTAAAGGGGTTGCCAAGCTTCCAAAAAACTAAGTGTTGCCTGAAATCTCAGCAAACATTTTTTCAACCAATCTTGATGATTCTTTCAGGTAATGATCAGTATACCAAAACCACTTGGCTCACCAAATTTCGTTCTTCTAGGTTAAACCGTTCGTTTGCAGTAACCGTTTTCATTTTTAGGTTTCACTCTGTTTTCTCCTATAGGGATACATGTATTTGGAACTCTAAATCAAACACGGTTTGTGCTAGCTCTTTGAAACTTGACACAATAAAGAAGTTTCAAGTTCTAACTCTATGGTTTCTTTGCTGTTGATGTAGCGCTAAGCAGAGAGTGGCGAAAATCTCTTTCATTTAAAGGGGATGCCAAGCTTCCAAAACCTACGAGTTGTCTGAAATCTCAGCACACATTTTTTCACCCAATATTGATGATTCTTTCAGGTAATGATCAGTACACCAAACCCACTTGGCTCACCCAATTTCGTGCTTCTAGGTTAAACCGTTTGTTTGCAGTAACCGTTTTCATTTTTAGGTTTCACTCTGTTTTCTCCTCTAGGGATACATGTATTTGGAACTCTAAATCAAACACGGTTTTTGCTAGCTCTTTGGAACTTGACACAATAAAGCAGACTCAAGTTCTATATCTATGGTTTCTTTGCTGTTGATGTAGCCCTAAGCAGAGACTGGTGAAAATCACTTTCATTTAAAGGGGATGCCAAGCTTCCAAAACACTAGGAGTTGCCTGAAATCTCAGCGCACATTTTTTCACCCAATCTTGATGATTCTTTCAGGTAATGATCAGTACACTAAAACCACTTGGCTCACCAAATTTCGTTCTTCTAGGTTAAACCATTCTTTTGCAGTAAAGGTTTTCATTTTTAGGTTTCACTCTGTTTTCTGCTATAGGGATACATGTATTTGGAACTCTAAATGAAACACGGTTTGTGCTAGCTCTTTGAAACTTGATACAATAAAGCAGTTTCAAGTTCTATCTCTATGGTTTGTTTCCTGTTGATGTAGCCCTAAGCAGAGACTGGCGAAAATCACTTTCATGGTAAAAGGTTGGCAAGCTTCCCAAAAACCACGAGTTGCCTGAAATCTCAGCAAACATTTTTTCACCCAATATTGATGATTCTTTCAGGTAATGATCAGTACACCAAAACCACTAGGCTCACCAAATTTCGTTCTTCTAGGTAAAACCGTTCGTTTGCAGTAACCGTTTTCATTTTTAGGTTTCACTCTGTTTTTTCTATAGGAATACATTTATTTGGAACTCTAAATCAAACACGGATTGTGCTAGCTCTTTGAAACTTGACACAATAAATCAGTTTCAAGTTCTATCTCTATTGTTTGTTTGCTGTTGATGTAGCCCTAATCAGAGATTGGCGAAAATCACTTTCATGGAAAGGGGTTGCCAAGCTTCCCAAAACTACGAGTTGCATGAAATCTCAGCAGATATTTTTTCACCCAATCTTAATCATTCTTTCAGGTGATTATCAGTACACCAAATCCACTAGGCTCACCAAGTTTCGATCTTCTAGGTAAAACCGTTTGTTTGCAATAACCGTTTTCATTTTTAGGTTTCACTCTGTTTTCTCCTATAGGGATACATGGATTTGGAACTCTAAATCAAACATGGTTTTTGCTAGCTCTTTGAAACTTGACACAATAAAGCAGTTTCAAGTTCTATCACTATGGTATGTTTGCTGTTGATATAGCCCCAAGCAGAGACTGGCGATAATCACTTTCATTTAAAGGGGTTGCCAAGCTTCAAAAAAACTACGTGTTGCCTGAAATCTCAGCAAACATTTTTTCACCCAATATTGATGATTTTTTCAGGTAATGATCACTATACCAAACCCACTAGGCTCACCAAATTTCGTTCTTCTAGGTTAAACCGTTCGTTTGCAGTAACCGTTTTCATTTTTAGGTTTCACTCTGTTTTCTCCTATAGGGATACATGTATTTGGAACTCTAAATCAAACACGGTTTGTGCTAGCTCTTTGAAACTAAACACAATAAAGCAGTTTCAAGTTCTATCTCTATGGTTTTTTTGCTGTTGATGTAGCCCTAAACAGAGACTGGCGAAAATCTCTTTCATGGAAAGGGGTTGCCAAGCTTCCAAAAAACTACAAGTTTCCCGAAATCTCAGCAAACATTTTTTCACCCAATCTTGATGATTCTTTCAGGTAATGATCAGTATACCAAAACCACTTGGCTCACCAAATTTCGTTCTACTAGGTTAAACCGTTCGTTTTCAGTAACCGTTTTCATTTTTAGGTTTCACTCTGTTTTCTCCTAGATGGATACATGTATTTGGAACTCTAAATCAAACATGGTTTGTGCTAGCTCTTTGAAACTTGACACAATAAAGCAGTTTCAAGTTCTATCTCTATGGTTTGTTTGCTGTTGATGTAGCCCCAAGCAGAGACTGGAGAAAATCACTTTCTTTTAAAGGGGTTGCCAAGCTTCCAAAAAACTACGTGTTGCCTGAAATCTCAGCAAACATTTTTTCACCCAATCTTGATGATTCTTTCAGGTAATGATCAGTACACCAAAACCACGTGGCTCACCAAATTTCGTTTCTCTAGGTTAAACCGTTCGTTTGCAGTAACCGTTTTCATTTTTAGGTTTTACTCTTTTTTCTCCTATAGGGATACATGTATTTGGAACTCTAAATCAAACACGGTTTGTGCTAGCTCTTTGAAACTTGACACAATAAATCAGTTTCAAGTTCTATCTCTATGGTTTGTTTGCTGTTGGTGTAGCCCTAAGCAGAGACTGGCGATAATCACTTTCATTTAAAGAAGTTGCCAAGCTTCCATAAAACTACGAGTTTCCTGAAATCTCAGCACACATTTTTTCACCCAATCTTGATGATTCTTTCAGGTAATGATCAGTACACCAAAACCACGTGGCTCACCAAATTTCGTTCTTCTAGGTTAAACCGTTCGTTTGCAGTAACCGTTTTCATTTTTAGGTTTCACTCTTTTTTCTCCTATAGGGATACATGTATTTGGAACTCTAAATCAAACACGGTTTGTGCTAGCTCTTTGAAACTTGACACAATAAATCAGTTTCAAGTTCTGTCTCTATGGTTTGTTTGCTGTTGATGTAGCCCGAAGCAGAGACTGGCGAAAATCACTTTCATTTAAAGGGGTTGCCAAGCTTCGAAAAAACTACGTGTTGCCTGAAATCTCAGCACACATTTTTTCACCCAATCTTGATGATTCTTTCAGGTAATGATCAGTACACCAAAACCACGTGGCTCACCAAATTTCGTTCTTCTATGTTAAACCCTTCGTTGGCAGTAACCGTTTACATTTTTAGGTTTCACTCTGTTTTCTCCTATAGGGATACATGTATTTGGAACTCTAAATCAAACACGGTTTGTGCTAGCTCTGTGAAACTTGACACAATTAAGCAGTTTCAAGTTCTATCTCTATGGTTTGTTTGCTGTTGATGTAGCCCTAAGCAGAGACTGGCGAAAATCACTTTCATGGAAAAGGGTTGCAAAGCTTCCAAAAAACTACGAGTTGCCTGAAATCTCAGCAAACATTTTTTCACCCAATGTTGATGATTCTTTCAGGTAATGATCAGTACACCAAAACCACTAGGCTTACCAAGTTTCATTCTTCTAGGTTAAACCGTTCGTTTGCAGTAACCGTTTTCATTTTTAGGTTTCACTCTGTTTTCTCCTATAGGGATACATGTATTGGAACTCTAAATCAAACACGGTTTGTGCTAGCTCTTTGAAACGTGTCACAATAAAGCAGTTTCAATTTCTATCTCTATGGTATGTTTGCTGTTCATGTAGCCCCAAGCAGAGACTGGCAAAAATCACTTTCATTTAAAGGGGATGACAAACTTCAAAAAAACTACGTGTTGCCTGAAATCTCAGCAAACATTTTTTCACCCAATCTTGATGATTCTTTCAGGTAATGATCAGTATACCAAAACCACTTGGCTCACCAAATTTCGTTCTTCTAAGCGAAACCGTTCGTTTGCAGTAACCGTTTTCATTTTTAGGTTTCACTCTGTTTTCTCCTATAGGGATACATGTATTTTGAACTCTAAATCAAACATGGTTTGTGCTAGCTCTTTGAAACTTGACACAATAAAGCAGTTTCAAGTTCTGTCTCGATGGTTTGTTCGCTGTTGATGTAGCCCTAAGCAGAGACTGGCGAAAATCACTTTCATGGAAAGGGGTTGCCAAGCTTCCATAAAACTAAGAGTTCCCTGAAATCTCAGCAAAAGTTTTTTCACCCAATCTTGATGATTCTTTCAGGTAATGATCAGTACACCAAAACCACTTGGCTCGCCAAGTTTCGTTCTTCTAGGTTAAACCGTTCATTTGCAGTAACCGTTTTCATTTTTAGGTTTCACTCTGTTTTCTCCTATAGGGATACATGGATTTGGAACTCTAAATCAAACACGGATTGGGCTAGCTCTTTGAAACTTGACACAATAAAGCAGTTTCAAGTTCTATCTCTATGGTTTGTTTGCTGTTGATGTAGCCCCAAGCAGAGACTGGAGAAAATCACTTTCTTTTAAAGGGGTTGCCAAGCTTCCAAAAAACAACGTGTTGCCTGAAATCTCAGCAAACATTTTTTCACCCAATCTTGATGATTCTTTCAGGTAATGATGAGTATACCAAAACCACTTGGTTCACCAAATTTCGTTCTTCTAAGTTAAACCGTTCGTTTGCAGTAACCGTTTTCATTTTTAGGTTTCACTCTGTTTTCTCCTATAGGGATACATGTATTTGGAACTCTAAATCAAACACAGTTTGTGCTAGCTCTTTGAAACTAAACACAATAAAGCAGTTTCAAGTTCTATCTCTATGGTTTGTTTGCTGTTGATGTAGCCCTAAGCAGAGACTGGCGAAAATCACGTTCATTGAAAGGGGTTGCCAAGCTTCCAGAAAACAACGAGTTCCCTGAAATTTCAGCAAATATTTTTTCACCCAATCTTGATGATTCTTTCAGGTAATGATCAGTACACCAAAACCACTAGGCTCACCAGGGTACATTCTTCTAGGTAAAACCGTTCTTTTGTAGTAACCGTTTTCATTTTTAGGTTTCACTCTGTTTTCTCCTATAGGGATACATGTATTTGGAACTCTAGATCAAACACGGTTTGTGTTAGCTCTTTGAAACTTGACACAAAAAAGCAGTTTCAAGTTCTATGTCTCTGGTTTGTTTGTTGTTGATGTAGCCCTAAGCAGAGACAGGCAAAAATCACTTTCATTGAAAGGGGTTGCCAAGCTTCCAAAAACTATGAGTTTCCTGAAATCTCAGCAAACATTTTTTCACCAAATCTTGATGATTCATTCAGGTAATGATCAGAACACCAAAACCACTAGGCTCACCAAGTTTCGTTCTTCAAGGTTAAACCGTTCGTTTGCAGTAACCGTTTTCATTTTTAGGTTTCACTCTGTTTTCTCCTATAGGGATACATGTATTTGGAACTCTAAATCAAACACGGTTTGTGCTAGCTCTTTGAAACTTGACACAATAAAGCAGTTTCAAGTTCTATCTCTATGGTTTGTTTGCTGTTGATGTAGCCCTAAGCAGAGTCTGGCGAATATCACTTTCATTTAAAAGGGTTGCCAAGCTTCCAAAAAACTATGTGTTGCCTGAAAATCAGGAAACATTTTTTTACCCAATCTTGATGATTCTTTCAGGTAATGATCAGTATACCAAAACCACTTGGCTTACCCAATTTCGTTCTTCTAGGTTAAACCGTTCGTTTGCAGTAACCGTTTTCATTTTTAGGTTTCACTCTGTTTTCTCCTATAGGGATACAGGTATTTGGAACTCTAAATCAAACACGGTTTGTGCTAGCTCTTTGAAACTTGACACAATAAAGCAGTTTCAAGTTCTCTCTCTATGGTTTGTTTGCTGTTGATGTAGCCCCAAGCAGAGACTGGAGAAAATCCCTTTTTTTAAAGGGGTTGCCAAGCTTCCAAAAAACAACGTGTTGCCTGAAATCTCAGCAAACATTTTTTCACCCAATCTTGATGATTCTTTCAGGTAATGATCAATACACCAAAACCACTAGGCTCACCAAGTTTCGTTCTTCTAGGTTAAACCGTTCGTTTGCAGTAACCGTTTTCATTTTTAGGTTTCACTCTGTTTTCTCCTATAGGGATACATGTATTGGAACTCTAAATCAAACACGGTTTGTGCTAGCTCTTTGAAACTTGTCACAATAAAGCAGTTTCAAGTTCTATCTCTATGGTATGTTTGCTGTTGATGTATCCCCAAGCAGAGACTGGCAAAAATCACTTTCATTTAAAGGGGATGCCAAACTTCAAAAAAACTACGTGTTGCCTGAAATCTCAGCAAACATTTTTTCACCCAATCTTGATGATTTTTTCAGGTAATGATCACTATACAAAAATCACTAGGCTCACAAAATTTCGTTCTTCTAGGTTAAACCGTTCGTTTGCAGTAACCGTTTTCATTTTTAGGTTTCACTCAGTTTTCTCCTATAGGGATACATGTATTTAGAACTCTAAATCAAACACGGTTTGTGCTAGCTCTTTGAAACTTGACACAATAAAGCACTTTCAAGTTCTCTCTCTATGGTTTGTTTGCTGTTGATGTAGCCCCAAGCAGAGACTGGCGAAAATCACTTCCATTTAAAGGGGTTGCCAAGCTTCCAAATAACTACGAGTTGCCTGAAATCTCAGCACACATTTTTTCACCCAATCTTGATGATTCTTTCAGGTAATGATCAGTACACCAAAACCACTAGGCTCACCAAGTTTCGTTCTTCTATGTTAAACCCTTCGTTGGCAGTAACCGTTTACATTTTTAGGTTTCACTCTGTTTTCTCCTATAGGGATACATGTATTTGGAACTCTAAATGAAACACGGTTTTTGCTAGCTCTTTGAAACTTGACACAATTAAGCAGTTTCAAGTTCTATCTCTATGGTTTGTTTGCTGTTGATGTAGCCCTAAGCAGAGACTGAAGAAAATCACTTTCATGGAAAGGGGTTGCCAAGCTTCCAAAAAACTACGAGTTGCCTGAAATCTCAGCAAACATTTTTTCACCCAATCTTGATGATTCTTTCAGGTAATGATCAGTACACCAAAACCACTAGGCTCACCAAGTTTCGTTCTTCTAGGTTAAACCGTTTGTTTGCAGTAACCGTTTTCATTTTTAGGTTTCACTCTGTTTTCTCCTATAGGGATACATGTATTGGAACTCTAAATCAAACACGGTTTGTGCTAGCTCTTTGAAACGTGTCACAATAAAGCAGTTTCAAGTTCTACCTCTATGGTATGTTTGCTGTTGATGTAGCCCCAAGCAGAGACTGGCAAACATCACTTTCATTTAAAGGGGATGCGAAACTTCAGAAAAACTACGTGTTGCCTGAAATCTCAGCAAACATTTTTTCACCCAATCTTGATGATTTTTTCAGGTAATGATCAATAAACCAAAACCACTGGGATAACAAAATTTCGTTCTTCTAGGTTAAACCGTTCGTTTGCAGTAACCGTTTTCATTTTTAGGTTTCACTCAGTTTTCTCCTATAGGGATACATGTATTTGGAACTCTAAATCAAACACGGTTTGTGCTAGCTCTGTGAAACTTGACACAATAAAGCACTTTCAAGTTCTCTCTCTATGGTTTGTTTGCTGTTGATGTAGCCCCAAGCAGAGACTGGCGAAAATCACTTTCATTTAAAGGGGTTGCCAAGCTTCCAAAAAACTACGTGTTGCCTGAAATCTCAGCAAACATTTTTTCACCCAATCTTGATGATTCTTTCAGGTAATGATCAGTATACTAAAACCACTTGGCTCACCAAATTTCGTTCTTCTAAGCGAAACCGTTCGTTTGCAGTAACCGTTTTCATTTTTAGGTTTCACTCTGTTTTCTCCTATAGGGATACATGTATTTGGAACTCTAAATCAAACACGGTTTGTGCTAGCTCTTTGAAACTTGACACAATAAAGCAGTTTCAAGTTCTATCTCTATGGTATGTTTGCTGTTGATGTAGCCCCAAGCAGAGACTGGCAAAAATCACTTTCATTTAAAGGGGATGCCAAACTTCAAAAAAACTACGTGTTGCCTGAAATCTCAGCAAACATTTTTTCACCCAATCTTGATGATTTTTTCAGGTAATGATCACTATACCAAAACCACTAGGCTCACCAAATTTCGTTCTTCTAGGTTAAACCGTTCGTTTGCAGTAACCGTTTTGATTTTTAGGTTTCACTCAGTTTTCTCCTATAGGGATACATGTATTTGGAACTCTAAATCAAACACGGTTTGTGCTAGCTCTTTGAAACTTGACACAATAAAGCACTTTCAAGTTCTCTCTCTATGGTTTGTTTGCTGTTGATGTAGCCCCAAGCATAGACTGGCGAAAATCACTTTCATTCAAAGGGGTTGGCAAGCTTCCAAAAAACTACGTGTTGCCTGAAATCTCAGCAAACATTTTTTCACCCAATCTTGATGATTCTTTCAGGTAATGATCAGTACACCAAAACCACTTGGCTCACCCAATTTCATTCTTCTAGGTTAAACCGTTCGTTTGCAGTAATTGTTTTCATTTTTAGGTTTCACTCTGTTTTCTCCTATAGGGATACATGTATTTGGAACTCCAAATCAAACACGGTTTGTGCTAGCTCTTTGAAACTTGACACAATAAAGCAGTTTCAATTTCTGTCTCTATGGTTTGTTTGCTGTTGATGTAGCCCTAAGCAGAGACTGGCGAAAATGACTTTCATGAAAAGTGGTTGCCAAGCTTCCAAAAAACTACGAGTTTTCTGAAATCTCAACAAACATTTTTTCACCAAATCTTGATGATTCGCAGGTAATGATCAGTACAGCAAAACTACTAGGCTCACCAAGTTTCGTTCTTCTAGGTTAAACCGTTTGTTTGCAGTAACCGTTTTCATTTTTAGGTTTCACTCTGGTTTCTTCTATAGGGATACATGTATTTGGAACTCTAAATCAAACACGGTTTGTGCTAGCTCTTTGGAACTTGACACAATAAAGCAGATTCAAGTTCTATCTCTCTGGTTCGTTTGCTGTTGATGTAGCCCTAAGCAGAGACTGGCGAAAATCAGTTTCATGGAAAGGGGTTGCCAAGCTTCCAAAAAACAATGAGTTGCCTGAAATCTCAGCATACATTTTTTCACCCAATCTTGATTATTCTTTCAGGTAATGATGAGTACACCAAAACCACTTGGCTCACCAAATTTTGTTCTTCTAGGTTAAACCGTTCGTTTGCAGTAACCGTTTTCATTTTTAGGTTTCACTCTATTTTCTCCTATAGGGATACATGTATTTGGAACTCTAAATCAAACACGGTTTGTGCTAGCTCGTTGAAACTTGACTCAATAAAGCAGTTTCAAGTTCTATCTCTATGGTTTGTTTGCTGTTGATGTACCCCTAAGCAGAGACTGGCGAAAATCTCTTTCATGGAAAGGGGTTGCCACGCTTCCAAAAAACTACGTGTTGCCCGAAATCTCAGCAAACATTTTTTCACCCAATCTTGATGATTCTTTCAGGTAATGATCAGTACACCAAAACCACTAGGCTCACCAAGTTTCGTTTTTCTAGATTAAACCGTTCATTTGCAGTAACCGTTTTCATTTTTAGGTTTCACTCTGTTTTCTCCTATAGGGATACATGTATTTGGAACTCCAAATCAAACACGGTTTTTGCTACCTCTTTGAAACTTGACACAATAAAGCAGTTTCAAGTTCTATCTCTATGGGTTGTTTACTGTTGATGTAGCCCTAAGCAGAGACTGGCAAAAATGACTTTCATGGAAAGGGGTTGTCAAGCTTCCATAAAACTAAGAGTTGCCTGAAAACTCAGCAAACATTTTTTCACCCAATCTTGATGATTCTTTCAGGTAATGATCAGTACACCTAAACCACTAGGCTCACCAAATTTCGTTCTTCTTGGTTAAACCGTTCGTTTGCAGTAACCGTTTTCATTTTTAGGTTTCACTCTTTTTTCTCCTATAGGGATACATGTATTTGGAACTCTAAATCAAACACGGTTTGTGCTAGCTCTTTGAAACTTGACACAATAAATCAGTTTCAAGTTCTGTCTCTATGGTTTGTTTGCTGTTGATGTAGCCAGAAGCAGAGACTGGCGAAAATCACTTTCATGGAAAGGGGTTGCCAAGCTTCCAAAAAACTACGAGTTGCCTGAAATCTCAGCAAACATTTTTTCACCCAATCTTGATGTTTCTTTCAGGTAATAATCAGTACACCAAACCCACTAGGCTCACCAAGTTTCGTTCTTCTAGGTTAAACCGTTCGTTTGCAGTAACCGTTTTCATTTTTAGGTTTCACTCTGTTTTCTCTTATAGGGATACATGTATTGGAACTATAAATCAAACACGGTTTGTGCTAGCTCTTTGAAACTTGTCACAATATAGCAGTTTCAATTTCTTTCTCTATGGCATATTTGCTGTTGATGTAGCCCCAAGCAGAGACTGGCAAAAATCACTTTCATTTAAAGGGGTTGCCAAGCTTCTAAAAAACTACGTGTTGCCTGAAATCTCAGCAAACATTTTTTCACCCAATCTTGATGATTTTTTCAGGTAATGATCAGTACACCAAAACCACTTGGCTCACCAAGTTTCGTTCTTCTAGGTTAAACCTTTCGTTTGCAGTAACCGTTTTCATTTTTAGGTTTCACTGTTTTCTCCTATAGGGATACATGTATTTGGAACTCTAAATCAAACACGGTTTGTGCTAACTCATTGAAACTTGACACAATAAAGCAGTTTCAAGTTCTATCTCTATGGTTTGTTTGCTGTTGATGTAGCCCTAAGCAGAGACTGGCGAAAATGACTTTCATGGAAAGGGGTTGCCAAGCTTCCAAAAAACTACGAGTTGCCTGAAATCTCAGCAAACATTTTTTCAACGAATCTTGATGATTCTTTCAGGTAATGATCAGTACACCAAAACCACTTGGCTCACCCAATTTCATTTTTCTAGGTTAAACCGTTCATTTGCAGTAATTGTTTTCATTTTTAGGTTTCACTCTGTTTTCTTCTATAGGGATACATGTATTTGGAACTCTAAATCAAACACGGTTTGTGCTAGGTCTTTGAAACTTGACACAATAAAGCAGTTTCAAGTTCTATCTCTATGGTTTCTTTGCTGTTGATGTAGCCCTAAGCAGAGATTGGCGAAAATCACTTTCATGGAAAGGGGTTGCCAAGCTTCCAAAAAACTACGAGTGCCTGAAATTTCAGCACACATTTTTTCACCCAATCTTCATTATTTTTTCAGGTAATGATCAGGACACCAAATCCACTTGGCTCACCCAATTTCGTTCTTCTAGATTAAACCATTCATTTGCAGTAACCGTTTTTATTTTTAGTTTTCACTCTGTTTTCTCCTATAGGGATACATGTATTTGAAACTCTAAATCACACACAGTTTGTGCTAGCTCTTTGGAACTTGACACAATAAAGCAGATTCAAGTTCTATCTCTCTGGTTCGTTTGCTGTTGATGTAGCCCTAAGCAGAGACTGGCGAAAATCAGTTTCATGGAAAGGGGTTGCCAAGCTTCCAAAAAACAATGAGTTGCCTGAAATCTCAGCATACATTTTTTCACCCAATCTTGATTATTCTTTCAGGTAATGATGAGTACACCAAAACCACTTGGCTCACCAAATTTTGTTCTTCTAGGTTAAACCGTTCGTTTGCAGTAACCGTTTTCATTTTTAGGTTTCACTCTGTTTTCTCCTATAGGGATACATGTATTTGGAACTCTAAATCAAACACGGTTTGTGCTAGCTCGTTGAAACTTGACTCAATAAAGCAGTTTCAAGTTCTATCTCTATGGTTTGTTTGCTGTTGATGTACCCCTAAGCAGAGACTGGCGAAAATCTCTTTCATGGAAAGGGGTTGCCACGCTTCCAAAAAACTACGTGTTGCCCGAAATCTCAGCAAACATTTTTTCACCCAATCTTGATGATTCTTTCAGGTAATGATCAGTACACCAAAACCACTAGGCTCACCAAGTTTCGTTTTTCTAGATTAAACCGTTCATTTGCAGTAACCGTTTTCATTTTTAGGTTTCACTCTGTTTTCTCCTATAGGGATACATGTATTTGGAACTCCAAATCAAAGACGGTTTTTGCTAGCTCTTTGAAACTTGACACAATAAAGCAGTTTCAAGTTCTATCTCTATGGGTTGTTTACTGTTGATGTAGCCCTAAGCAGAGACTGGCAAAAATGACTTTCATGGAAAGGGGTTGTCAAGCTTCCATAAAACTAAGAGTTGCCTGAAAACTCAGCAAACATTTTTTCACCCAATCTTGATGATTCTTTCAGGTAATGATCAGTACACCAAAACCACTTGGCTCACCCAATTTCGTTCTTCTAGGTTAAACCGTTCGTTTGCAGTAACCGTTTTCATTTTTAGGTTTCACTCTGTTTTCTCCTATAGGGATACATGTATTTGGAATTGTAAATCAAACACGGTTTGTGCTAGCTCTTTGAAACTTGACACAATAAATCAGATTCAAGTTCTATCTCTATGGTTTGTTTGCTGTTGATGTAGCCCTAAGCAGAGTCTGGCGAAAATCACTTTCATGGAAAGAAGTTGCCAAGCTTCCAAAAAACTACGAGTTGCCTGAAATCTCAGCACATATTTTTTCACCCAATCTTGATGATTCTTTCAGGTAATGATCAGTACACCAAAACCACTAGGGTCACCAAGTTTCGTTCTTCTAGGTTAAACCGTTCGTTTGCGGTAACCGTTTTCATTTTTAGGTTTCACTCTGTTTTCTCCTATAAGGATACATGTATTTGGAACTGTAAATGAAACACGGTTTGTGCTAGCTCTTTGAAACTTGACACAATAAAGCAGTTTCAAGTTCTACCTCTATTAGTTTGTTTGCTGTTGATGTAGCCCTAAGCAGAGACTGGCCAAAAACACTTCCATGGAAAGGGGTTGCCGAGCTTCCAAAAAACTAGGGGTTGCCTGAAATCTCAGTAAACATTTTTTCACCCAATCTTGATGATTCTTTCAGGTAATGATCAGTACACCAAAACCACTTTGCTCATCCAATTTCGTTATTCTAGGTTACACCCTTCGTTTACAGTAACCGTTTTCATTTTTAGGTTTCACTCTGTTTTCTCCTATAGGGATACATGTATTTGGAACTCTAAATCAAACACGGTTTGTGCTAGCTATTTATAACTTGACACAATAAAGCAGTTTCAAGTTCTATCTCTATGGTTTGTTTGCTGTTGATGTAGCCTTAAGGAGAGACTGGCGAAAATCACTTTCATGGAAAGGGGTAGCCAAGCTTCCAAAAAACTACGAGTTGCCTGAAATCTCAGCAAACATTTTTTTCACCCAATCTTGATGATTCTTTCAGGTAATGATCAGTACACCAAAACCACTTGGCTTACCCAATTTCGTTCTTCTAGGTTAAACCGTTCGTTTGCAGTAACCGTTTTCATTTTTAGGTTTCAGTTTGTTTTCTCCTATAGGGATACATGTATTTGGAACTGTAAATCAAACACGGTTTGTGCTAGCTCTTTGGAACTTGACACAATAAAGCAGATTCAAGTTCTCTCTCTATGGTTTGTTTGTTGTTCATGTAGCCCTAAGCAGAGACTGGCGAAAATCACTTTCATGGAAAGGGTTGCCATCTTCCAAAAAACTACGAGTTTACTGAAATCTGAGCAAATATTTTTTCACCCAATCTTGATGATTCTTTCATGTAATGATCAGTACACCAAAACCACTAGGCTCACCACGTTTCGTTCTTCTAGGTTAAACCGTTCGTTTGCAGTAACCGTTTTCATTTTTAGGTTTCACTCTGTTTTCTCCTATAGGGATACATGTATTTGGAACTCTAAATCAAACACGGTTTGTGCTAGCTCTTTGAAACTTGACACAATAAAGCAGTTTCAAGGTTTATCTCTATACTTTGTTTGCTGTTGATGTAGCCCTAAGCAGAGACTGGCGAAAATCACTTTCATAAAAAGAGGTTGCCAAGCTTCCAAAAAACTACGAGTTGACTAAAATCTGAGCACACCTTTTTTCACCCAATCTTGAAGATTCTTTCAGGTAATGATCAGTACACCAAAACCACTAGGCTCACCAAATTTCGTTCTTCTAGGTTAAACCGTTCGTTTGCAGTAACCGCTTTCATTTTTAGGTTTCACTCAGTTTTCTCCTATTGGGATACATGTATTTGGAACTCTAAATCAAACACGGTTTGGGCTAGCTCTTTGACTTGACACAATAAAGCAGTTTCAATTTCTATCTCTATGGTTTGTTTGCTGTTGATGTAGCCCTAAGCAGAGACTGGCGAAAATCACTTTCATAAAAAGAGATAGCCAATCTTCCAAAAAACTACGAGTTGCCTGAAATCTCAGCAACATTTTTTTACCCAATCTTGAAGATTCTTTCAGGTAATGATCAGTACAGCAAAACCACTTGGCTTACCCAATTTCGTTCTTCTAGGTTAAACCGTTCGTTTGCAGTAACCATTTTCATTTTTAGGTTTCACTCTGTTTTCTCCTATAGGGATACATGTATTTGGAACTCTAAATCAAACACGGTTTGTGCTAGCTCTTTGGAACGTGACACAATAAAGCAGATTCAAGTTCTATCTCTATGGTTTGTTTGTTGTTCATGTAGCCCTAAGCAGAGACTGGTGAAAATCACTTTCATTGAAAGGGTTGCCATTTTCCAAAAAACTACGAGTTGCCTGAAATCTGAGCAAACATTTTTTCACCCAATCTTGATGATTCTTTCAGGTAATGATCAGTACACCAAAACCACTTGGCTCACCAAATTTCGTTCTTCTAGGTTAAACCGTTCGTTTGCAGTAACCGTTTTCATTTTTAGGTTTCACTCTGTTTTCTCCTATAAAGATACATGTATTTGGAACTCTAAATCAAACACGGTTTGTGCTAGCTCTTTGAATCTTGACACAATAAAGCAGTTTCAAGTTCTATCTCTATGGTTTGTTTGCTGTTGATGTAGCCCTAAGCAGAGACTGGCGAAAATCACTTTCATAGAAAGGGGTTGCCAAGCTTCCAAAAAACCACGAGTTTCCTGAAATCTCAGCAAACATTTTTTAACCCAACCTTCATGATTCTTTCAGGGAATGATCAGTACACCAAAGCCACTAGGCTCACCAAGTTTCGTTCTTCTAGGTTAAACCGTTCGTTTGCAGTAACCGATTTCATTTTTAGGTTTCACTCAGTTTTCTCCTATAGGGATACATGTATTTGGAACTCTAAATCAAACACGGTTTGTGCTAGCTCTTTGAAACTTGACACAATAAAGCAGTTTCAAGTTCTATCTCTATGGTTTGTTTGCTGTTGATGTAGCCCTAAGAAGAGACTGGCGAAAATCACTTTAATGGTAAGGGGTTGCCAAGCTTGAAAAAAACTACGAGTTGCATGAAATCTTAGCACACATTTTTTCACCCAATCTTGATGATTCTTTCAGGTCATGTTCAGTACACCAAAACCACTTGGCTCACCAAATTTCGTTCTTCTAGGTTAAACCGTTCATTTGCAGTAACCTTTTCCATTTTTAGGTTTCACTCTGTTTTCTCCTATAGGGATACATGTATTTGGAACTCTAAATCAAACACGGTTTGTGCTAGCTCTTTGAATCTTGACACAATAAAGCAGTTTCAAGTTCTATCTCTATGGTTTGTTTGCTGTTGATGTAGCCCTAAGCAGAGACTGGCGAAAATCACTTTCATGGAAAGGAGTTGCCAACCTTCCAAAACACTACGAGTTGCCTGAAATCTCAGCACACATTTTTTCACCCAATCTTGATGATTCTTTCAGGTAATGATCAATACACCAAAACCACTTGGCTCACCAAATTTCGTTCTTCTAGGTTAAACCGTTCGTTTGCAGTAACCGTTTTCATTTTTCGGTTTCACTCTGTTTTCTCCTATAGGGATACATGTATTTGGAACTCTAAATCAAACACGGTTTGTGCTAGCTCTTTGAAACTTGACACAATAAAGCAGTTTCAATTTCTATCTCTATGGTTTGTTTGCTGTTGATGTAGCCATAAGCAGAGACTGGCGAAAATCACTTTCATAAAAAGAGGTTGCCAAGCTTCCAAAAAACTACGAGTTGCCTGAAATCTCAACAAACATTTTTTCACCCAATCTTGATGATTCTTTCAGGAAATGTTCAGTACACCAAAACCACTTGGCTCACCAAATTTCGTTCTTCTAGGTTAAACCGTTCGTTGGCAGTAACCGTTTTCATTTTTAGGTTTCACTCTGTTTTCTCCTATTTGGATACATGTATTTGGAACTCTAAATCAAACACGGTTTGTGCTAGCTCTTTGAAACTTGACACAATAAAGCAGTTTCAAGTTCTATCTCTATGGTTTGTTTGCTGTTGATGTAGCCCTAAGAAGAGACTGGCGAAAATCACTTTGATTTAAAGAGGTTGCCAAGCTTCAAAAAAACTACGTGTTGCCTGATATCTCAGCAAACATTTTTTCACCCAATATTGATGATTCTTTCAGGTAATGATCACTATACCAAAACCACTAGACTCACCAAATTTCGTTCTTCTAGGTTAAACCGTTCGTTTGCAGAAACCGTTTTCATTTTTAGGTTACACTCTGTTTTCTCCTATAGGGATACATGTATTTGGAACTCTAAATCAAATATGGTTTGTGCTAGCTCTTTGAAACTTGACACAATAAAGGAGTTTCAAGTTCGATCTCTATGGTTTGTTTACTGTTGATGTAGCCCTAAGCAGAGACTGGCGAAAATCACTTTCATAAAAAGAGGTAGCCAATCTTCCAAAAAACTACGAGTTGCCTGAAATCTCAGCAAACATTTTTTCACCCAATCTTGATGATTCTTTCAGGTAATGATCAGTACACCAAACCACTTGGCTTACCCAATTTCTTCTTCTAGGTTAAACCGTTCGTTTGCAGTAACCGTTTTCATTTTTAGGTTTCACTCTGTTTTCTCCTATAGGGATACATGTATTTGGAACTCTAAATCAAACACGGTTTGTGCTAGCTCTTTGGAACTTGACACAATAAAGCAGATTCAAGTTCTATCTCTATGGTTTGTTTGTTGTTCATGTAGCCCTAAGCAGAGACTGGCGAAAATCACTTTCATGGAAAGGGCTGCCATCTTCCAAAAAACTACGAGTTTCCTGAAATCTGAGCAAACATTTTTTCACCCAATCTTGCTGATTCTTTCATGTAATGATCAGTACACCAAAACCACTAGGCTCACCATGTTTCGTTCTTCTAGGTTAAACCGTTCGTTTGCAGTAACCGTTTTCATTTTTAGGTTTCACTCTGTTTTCTCCTATAAGGATACATGTATTTGGAACTCTAAATCAAACACGATTTGTGCTAGCTCTTTTAAACTTGACACAATAAAGCAGTTTCAAGGTTTATCTCTATACTTTGTTTGCTGTTGATGTAGTCCTAAGCAGAGACTGGCGAATATCACTTTCATAAAAAGAGGTTGCCAAGCTTCCAAAAAACTACGAGTTGCTTAAAATCTGAGCACACATTTTTTCACCCAATCTTGAAGATTCTTTCAGGTAATGATCAGTACACCAAAACCACTAGGCTCACCAAATTTCGTGCTTCTAGGTTAAACCGTTCGTTTGCAGTAACCGCTTTCATTTTTAGGTTTCACTCAGTTTTCTCCTATTGGGATACATGTATTTGGAACTCTAAATCAAACACGGTTTGTGCTAGCTCTTTGAAACTTGACACAATAAAGCAGTTTCAAGTTCTATCTCTATGGTTTGTTTGCTGTTGATGTAGCCCTAAGCAGAAACTGGCGAAAATCACTTTCATAAAAAGAGATAGCCAATCTTCCAAAAAACTACGAGTTGCCTGAAATCTCAGCAACATTTTTTCACCCAATCTTGAAGATTCTTTCAGGTAATGATCAGTACCGCAAAACCACTTGGCTTACCCAATTTCGTTCTTGTAGATTAAACCGTTCGTTTGCAGTAACCATTTTCATTTTTAGGTTTCACTCTGTTTTCTCCTATAGGGATACATGTATTTGGAACTCTAAATCAAACACGGTTTGTGCTAGCTCTTTGGAACTTGAGACAATAAAGCAGATTCAAGTTCTATCTCTATGGTTTGTTTGTTTTTCATGTAGCCCTAAGCAGAGACTGGCGAAAATCACTTTCATGGAAAGGGTTGCCATCTTCCAAAAAACTACGAGTTTCCTGAAATCTGAGCAAACATTTTTTCACCCAATCTTGCTGATTCTTTCATGTAATGATTAGTACACCAAAACCACTAGGCTCACCATGTTTCGTTCTTCTAGGTTAAACCGTTCGTTTGCAGTAACCGTTTTCATTTTTAGGTTTCACTCTGTTTTCTCCTATAAGGATAAATGTATTTGGAACTCTAAATCAAACACGATTTGTGCTAGCTCTTTGAAACTTGACACAATAAAGCAGTTTCAAGGTTTATCTCTATACTTTATTTGCTGTTGATGTAATCCTAAGCAGAGACTGGAGAATATCACTTTCATAAAAAGAGGTTGCCAAGCTTCCAAAAAACTACGAGTTGCCTAAAATCTGAGCACACATTTTTTCACCCAATCTGGAAGATTCTTTCAGGTAATGATCAGTACACCAAAACCACTAGGCTCACCAAATTTCGTGCTTCTAGGTTAAACCGTTCGTTTGCAGTAACCGCTTTCATTTTTAGGTTTCACTCAGTTTTCTCCTATTGGGATACATGTATTTGGAACTCTAAATCAAACACGGTTTGTGCTAGCTCTTTGAAACTTGAAACAATAAAGCAGTTTCAAGTTCTATCTCTATGGTTTGTTTGCTGTTGATGTAGCCCTAAGCAGAGACTGGCGAAAATCACTTTCATAAAAAGAGATAGCCAATCTTCCAAAAAACTACGAGTTGCCTGAAATCTCAGCAACATTTTTTCACCCAATCTTGAAGATTCTTTCAGGTAATGATCAGTACCGCAAAACCACTTGGCTTACCCAATTTCGTTCTTCTAGGTTAAACCGTTCGTTTGCAGTAACCGTTTTCATTTTTAGGTTGCACTCTTTTTTCTCCTATAGGGATACATGTATTTGGAACTCTAAATCAAACACGGTTTGTGCTAGCTCTTTGAAACTTGACACAATAAAGCAGTTTCAAGTTCTATCTCTATGGTTTGTTTCCTGTTGATGTAGCCCTAAGCAGAGACTGGCGAAAATCACTTTGATTTAAAGAGGATGCCAAGCTTCCAAAAAGCTACGAGTTGCCTGAAATCTCAGCACACATTTTTTCACCCAATCTTAATGATTCTTTCAGGTAATGATCAGTACACGAAAACCACCTGGCTCACCAAATTTAGTTATTCTAGGTTAAACCGTTCATTTGCAGTAACCGTTTCCATTTTTAGGTTTCACTCTGTTTTTCTCCTATAGGGATACATGTATTTGGAACTCTAAATCAAACACGGTTTGTGCTAGCTCTTTGAAACTTGACACAATAAAGCAGTTTCAAGTTCTATCTCTATGTTTGTTTGCGGTTGATGTAGCCCAAACAGAGAATGGCGAAAATCAGGTTCATAGAAAGGAGTTGCCAAGCTTCCAAAAAACTATGAGTTCCCTGAAATCTCAGCAAACATTTTTTCACCCAATCTTGATGATTCTTTCAGGTAATGATCAGTACACCAAAACCACTATTCTCACCAAGTTTTTTTTTTCTAGGTTAAACCGTTCGTTTGCAGTAACCGTTTTCATTTTTAGGTTTCACTTTGTTTTCTCCTATAGGGATACATGTATTTGGAACTCTAAATCACACACGGTTTGTGCTAGCTCTTTGGAACTTGAGACAATAAAGCAGATTCAAGTTCTATCTCTATGGTTTGTTTGTTGTTCATGTAGCCCTAAGCAGAGACTGGCGAAAATCACTTACATTGAAAGGGTTGCCATTTTCCAAAAAACTACGAGTTGCCTGAAATCTGAGCAAACATTTTTTCACCCAGTCTTGATGATTCTTTCAGGTAAAGATCAGTACACCAAAACCACTTGGCTCACCAAATTTCGTTCTTCTAGGTTAAACCGTTCGTTTGCAGTAACCGTTTTCATTTTTAGGTTTCACTCTGTTTTCTCCTATAAAGATACATGTATTTGGAACTCTAAATCAAACACGGTTTGTGCTAGCTCTTTTAAACTTGACACAATAAAGCAGTTTCAAGTTGTATCTCTATGGTTTGTTTGCGGTTGATGTAGCACTAAGAAGAGACTGGCGAAAATCACTTTCATGGAAAGGGGTTGCCAAGCTTCCAAAACACTACGAGTTTCCTGAAATCTCAGCACACATTTTTTCACCCAATCTTGAAGATTCTTTCAGGTAATGATCAGTACACCATAACCACTTGGCTCACCAAATTTCGTTCTTCTAGGTTAAACCGTTCGTTTGCAGTAACCGTTTTCATTTTTAGGTTTCACTCTGTTTTCTCCTATAGAGATACATGTATTTGGAACTGTAAATCAAACACGGTTTGTGCTAGCTCTTTGGAACTTGACACAATAAAGCAGATTCAAGTTCTATCTCTATGGTTTGTTTGCTGTTCATGTAGCTCTAAGCAGAGACTGGCGAAAATCACTTTCATGGAAAGGGTTGCCATCCTCCAAAAAACTACGAGTTGCCTGAAATCTGAGCATATTTTTTTTCACCCAATCTTGATGATTCTTTCAGGTAAAGATCAGTACACCAAAACCACTAGGCTCACCAAATTTCGTTCTTCTAGGTTAAACCGTTCGTTTGCAGTAACCGTTTTCATTTTTAGGTTTCACCTCTGTTTTCTCCTATAGGGATACATGTATTTGGAACTGTAAATCAAACACGGTTTGTGCTAGCTCTTTGGAACTTGACACAATAAAGCAGTTTCAAGTTCTATCTATATGGTTTGTTTGCTGTTGATGTAGCCCTAAGTAGAGACTAGCGAAAATCACTTTCATGGAAAGGGGTTGCCAAGCTTCCAAAAAACTACGAGTTGCCTGAAATCTCAGCACACATATTTTCACCCAATCTTGATGATTCTTTCATGTAATGATCAGTACACCAAAACCACTTGGCTATCCAAATTTCGTTCTTCTAGGTTAAACCGTTTGTTGCAGTAACCGTTTTCATTTTTAGGTTTCCCTCTTTTTCTTCTACAGGGATACATGTATTTGGAACTCTATATCAAACACGGTTTGTGCTAGCTCTTTGAAACTTGACACAATAAAGCAGTTTCAAGTTCTATCTCTATGGTTTGTTTGCTGTTGATGTAGCCCTAAGCAGAGACTGGCGAAAATCGTTTCATGGAAAGGGGTTGCCAAGCTTCCAAAAAACTACGAGTTGCCTGAAATCTGAGCAAATATTTTTTCACCCAATCTTGATGATTCTTTCAGGTAAAGTTCAGTACACCAAAACCACTAGGCCCACCAAATTTCGATCTTCTAGGTTACACCGTTCGTTTGCAGTAACCGTTTTCATTTTTAGGTTTCACTCTGTTTTCTCCTATAGGGATACATGTATTTGGAATTGTAAATCAAACACGGTTTGTGCTAGCTCTTTGGAACTTGACACAATAAAGCAGATTGAAGTTCTATCTCTATGGTTTGTTTGCTGTTCATGTAGCCCTAAGCAGAGACTGACGAAAATCACTTTCATGGAAAGGGTTGCCATCCTCCAAAAAACTACGAGTTGCCTGAAATCTGAGCAAATATTTTTTCACCCAATCTTGATGATTCTTTCAGGTAAAGATCAGTACACCAAAACCACTTGGCTCACCAAATTTCGTTCTTCTAGGTTAAACCGTTCGTTTGCAGTAACCGTTTTCATTTTTAGGTTTCACTCTGTTTTCTCCTATAGGGATACATGTATTTGGAACTCTAAATCAAACACGGTTTGTGCTAGCTCTTTGAAACTTGACACAATAAAGCAGTATCAAGTTCTATCTCTATGGTTTGTTTGCTCTTGATGTAGCACTAAGAAGAGACTGGCGAAAATCACTTTCATGGAAAGGGGTTGCCAACCTTCCAAAACACTACGAGTTGCCTGAAATCTCAGCACACATTTTTTCACCCAATCTTGATGATTCTTTCAGGTAATGATCAATACACCAAAACACTTGGCTCACCAAATTTCGTTCTTCTAGGTTAAACCGTTCGTTTGCAGTAACCGTTTTCATTTTTAGGTTTCACTCTGTTTTCTCCTATAGGGATACATGTATTTGGAACTCTAAATCAAACACGGTTTGTGCTAGCTCTTTGAAAACTTGACACAATAAAGCAGTTTCAAGTTCTATCTCTATGGTTTGTTTGCTGTTGATGTAGCCATAAGCAGAGACTGGCGAAAATCACTTTCATAAAAAGAGGTTGCCAAGCTTCCAAAAAACTACGAGTTGCCTGAAATCTCAGCAAACATTTTTTCACCCAATCTTGATGATTCTTTCAGGTAATGATCAGTACACCAAAACCACGTGACTCACCAAATTTCGTGCTTCTAGGTTAAACTGTTCGTTTGCAGTAAACGTTTTCATTTTTAGGTTTCACTCTGTTTTCTCCTATAGGGATACATGTATTTGGAACTCTAAATCAAACACGGTTTGGGCTAGCTCTTTGAATCTTGACACAATAAAGCAGTTTCAAGTTCTATCTCTATGGTTTGTTTGCTGTTGATGTAGCCCTAAGCAGAGACTGGCGAAAATCACTTTCATAGAAAGAAGTTGCCAAGCTTCCAAAAAACCACGAGTTGCCTGAAATCTCAGCAAACATTTTTTAACCCAACCTTGATGATTCTTTCAGGGAATGATCAGTACACCAAAGCCACTAGGCTCACCAAGTTTCGTTCTTCTAGGTTAAACCGTTCGTTTGCAGTAACCGATTTCATTTTTAGGTTTCACTCAGTTTTCTCCTATAGGGATACATGTATTTGGAACTCTAAATCAATCACGGTTTGTGCTAGCTCTTTGAAACTTGACACAATAAAGCAGTTTCAAGTTCTATCTCTATGGTTTGTTTGCTGTTGATGTAGCCCTAAGAAGAGACTGGCGAAAATCACTTTCATGGTAAGGGGTTGCCAAGCTTCCAAAAAACTACGAGTTGCATGAAATCTTAGCACACATTTTTTCACCCAATCTTGATGATTCTTTCAGGTAATGTTCAGTACACCAAAACCACTTGGCTCACCAAATTTCGTTCTTCTAGGTTAAACCGTTCGTTTGCAGTAACCGTTTTCATTTTTAGGTTTCACTCTGTTTTCTCCTATATGATACATGTATTTGGAACTCTAAATAAAACACGGTTTGTGCTAGCTCTTTGAATCTTGACAAAATTAAGCAGTTTCAAGTTCTATCTCTATGGTTTGTTTGCTGCTGATGTAGCCCTAAGCAGAGACTGGCGAAAATCACTTTTATAGAAAGGGGTTGCCAAGCTTCCAAAAAACCACGAGTTGCCTGAAATCTCAGCAAACATTTTTTCACCCAACCTTGATGATTCTTTCAGGTAATGATCAGTACACCAAAGCCACTAGGCTCACCAAGTTTCGTTCTTCTAGGTTAAACCGTTCATTTGCAGTAACCGATTTCATTTTTAGGTTTCACTCTGTTTTCTCCTATAGGGATAAATGTATTTGGAACTCTAAATCAAACACGGTTTGTGCTAGCACTTTGAAACTTGACACAATAAAGCAGTTTCAAGTTCTATCTCTATGGTTTGTTGGCTGTTGATGTAGCCCTAAGCAGAAACTGAAGAAAATCACTTTCATGGAAAGAGGTTGCCAAGATTCCAAAAAACTACGAGTTGCCTTAAATCTCAACAAACATTTTTTCACCCAATCTTGATGATTCTTTCAGGTAATGATCAGTACACCAAAACCACTAGGCTCACCAAGTTTCGTTCTTCTAGGTTAAACCGTTCGTTTGCAGTAACCGTTTCATTTTTAGGTTTCACTCTGTTTTCTCCAATAGGGATACATGTATTTGGAACTCTAAATCAAACACGGTTTGTGCTAGCTCTTTGAAACTTTACACAATAAAGCAGTTTCACGTTCTATCTCTATGGTTTGTTTGCTGTTGATGTAGCCCTAAGCAGAGACTGGCGAAAATCACTTTCATAAAAAGAGATAGCCAATCTTCCAAAAAACTACGAGTTGCCTGAAATCTCAGCAAACATTTTTTTTCACCCAATCTTGATGATTCTTTCAGGTAATGATCAGTACACCAAAACACGTGACTCACCAAATTTTCGTGCTTCTAGGTTAAACTGTTCGTTTGCAGTAAACGTTTTCATTTTTAGGTTTCACTCTGTTTTCTCCTATAGGGATACATGTATTTGGAACTCTAAATCAAACACGGTTTTGGGCTAGCTCTTTGAATCTTGACACAATAAAGCAGTTTCAAGTTCTATCTCTATGGTTTGTTTGCTGTTGATGTAGCCCTAAGCAGAGACTGGCGAAAATCACTTTCATAGAAAGAAGTTGCCAAGCTTCCAAAAAACCACGAGTTGCCTGAAATCTCAGCAAACATTTTTTAACCCAACCTTGATGATTCTTTCAGGGAATGATCAGTACACCAAAGCCACTAGGCTCACCAAGTTTCGTTCTTCTAGGTTAAACCGTTCGTTTGCAGTAACCGATTTCATTTTTAGGTTTCACTCAGTTTTCTCCTATAGGGATACATGTATTTGGAACTCTAAATCAATCACGGTTTGTGCTAGCTCTTTGAAACTTGACACAATAAAGCAGTTTCAAGTTCTATCTCTATGGTTTGTTTGCTGTTGATGTAGCCCTAAGAAGAGACTGGCGAAAATCACTTTCATGGTAAGGGGTTGCCAAGCTTCCAAAAAACTACGAGTTGCATGAAATCTTAGCACACATTTTTTCACCCAATCTTGATGATTCTTTCAGGTAATGTTCAGTACACCAAAACCACTTGGCTCACCAAATTTCGTTCTTCTAGGTTAAACCGTTCGTTTGCAGTAACCGTTTCATTTTTAGGTTTCACTCTGTTTTCTCCTATATGATACATGTATTTGGAACTCTAAATAAAACACGGTTTGTGCTAGCTCTTTGAATCTTGACAAAATTAAGCAGTTTCAAGTTCTATCTCTATGTTTGTTTGCTGCTGATGTAGCCCTAAGCAGAGACTGGCGAAAATCACTTTTATAGAAAGGGGTTGCCAAGCTTCCAAAAAACCACGAGTTGCCTGAAAATCTCAGCAAACATTTTTTCACCCAACCTTGATGATTCTTTCAGGTAATGATCAGTACACCAAAGCCACTAGGCTCACCAAGTTTCGTTCTTCTAGGTTAAACCGTTCATTTGCAGTAACCGATTTCATTTTTAGGTTTCACTCTGTTTTCTCCTATAGGGATAAATGTATTTGGAACTCTAAATCAAACACGGTTTGTGCTAGCACTTTGAAACTTGACACAATAAAGCAGTTTCAAGTTCTATCTCTATGGTTTGTTGGCTGTTGATGTAGCCCTAAGCAGAAACTGAAGAAAATCACTTTCATGGAAAGAGGTTGCCAAGATTCCAAAAAACTACGAGTTGCCTTAAATCTCAACAAACATTTTTTCACCCAATCTTGATGATTCTTTCAGGTAATGATCAGTACACCAAAACCACTAGGCTCACCAAGTTTCGTTCTTCTAGGTTAAACCGTTCGTTTGCAGTAACCGTTTCATTTTTAGGTTTCACTCTGTTTTCTCAATAGGGATACATGTATTTGGAACTCTAAATCAAACACGGTTTGTGCTAGCTCTTTGAAACTTTACACAATAAAGCAGTTTCACGTTCTATCTCTATGGTTTGTTTGCTGTTGATGTAGCCCTAAGCAGAGACTGGCGAAAATCACTTTCATAAAAAGAGATAGCCAATCTTCCAAAAAACTACGAGTTGCCTGAAATCTCAGCAACATTTTTCACCCAATCTTGAAGATTCTTTCAGGTAATGATCAGTACCGCAAAACCACTTGGCTTACCCAATTTCGTTCTTCTAGGTTAAACCGTTCGTTTGCAGTAACCGTTTTCATTTTTAGGTTGCACTCTTTTTTTCTCCTATAGGGATACATGTATTTGGAACTCTAAATCAAACACGGTTTGTGCTAGCTCTTTGAAACTTGACACAATAAAGCAGTTTCAAGTTCTATCTCTATGGTTTGTTTCCTGTTGATGTAGCCCTAAGCAGAGACTGGCGAAAATCACTTTGATTTAAAGAGGATGCCAAGCTTCCAAAAAGCTACGAGTTGCCTGAAATCTCAGCACACATTTTTTCACCCAATCTTAATGATTCTTTCAGGTAATGATCAGTACACGAAAACCACCTGGCTCACCAAATTTAGTTCTTCTAGGTTAAACCGTTCATTTGCAGTAACCGTTTCCATTTTTAGGTTTCACTCTGTTTTCTCCTATAGGGATACATGTATTTGGAACTCTAAATCAAACACGGTTTGTGCTAGCTCTTTGAAACTTGACACAATAAAGCAGTTTCAAGTTCTATCTCTATGGTTTGTTTGCGGTTGATGTAGCCCAAACAGAGAATGGCGAAAATCAGGTTCATAGAAAGGAGTTGCCAAGCTTCCAAAAAACTATGAGTTCCCTGAAATCTCAGCAAAACATTTTTCACCCAATCTTGATGATTCTTTCAGGTAATGATCAGTACACCAAAACCACTATTCTCACCAAGTTTTTTTTTCTAGGTTAAACCGTTCGTTTGCAGTAACCGTTTTCATTTTTAGGTTTCACTTTGTTTTCTCCTATAGGGATACATGTATTTGGAACTCTAAATCACACACGGTTTGTGCTAGCCTTTGAACTTGAGACAATAAAGCAGATTCAAAGTTCTATCTCTATGGTTTGTTTGTTGTTCATGTAGCCCTAAGCAGAGACTGGCGAAAATCACTTACATTAAAAGGGTTGCCATTTTCCAAAAAACTACGAGTTGCCTGAAATCTGAGCAAACATTTTTTCACCCAATCTTGATGATTCTTTCAGGTAAAGATCAGTACACCAAAACCACTTGGCTCACCAAATTTCGTTCTTCTAGGTTAAACCGTTCGTTTGCAGTAACCGTTTTCATTTTTAGGTTTCACTCTGTTTTCTCCTATAAAGATACATGTATTTGGAACTCTAAATCAAACACGGTTTGTGCTAGCTCTTTTAAACTTGACACAATAAAGCAGTTTCAAGTTGTATCTCTATGGTTTGTTTGCGGTTGATGTAGCACTAAGAAGAGACTGGCGAAAATCACTTTCATGGAAAGGGTTGCCAAGCTTCCAAAACACTACGAGTTTCCTGAAATCTCAGCACACATTTTTTCACCCAATCTTGAAGATTCTTTCAGGTAATGATCAGTACACCATAACCACTTGGCTCACCAAATTTCGTTCTTCTAGGTTAAACCGTTCGTTTGCAGTAACCGTTTTCATTTTTAGGTTTCACTCTGTTTTCTCCTATAGAGATACATGTATTTGGAACTGTAAATCAAACACGGTTTGTGCTAGCTCTTTGGAACTTGACACAATAAAGCAGATTCAAGTTCTATCTCTATGGTTTGTTTGCTGTTCATGTAGCTCTAAGCAGAGACTGGCGAAAATCACTTTCATGGAAAGGGTTGCCATCCTCCAAAAAACTACGAGTTGCCTGAAATCTGAGCATATATTTTTTCACCCAATCTTGATGATTCTTTCAGGTAAAGATCAGTACACCAAAACCACTAGGCTCACCAATTTTCGTTCTTCTAGGTTAAACCGTTCGTTTGCAGTAACCGTTTTCATTTTTAGGTTTCACTCTGTTTTCTCCTATAGGGATACATGTATTTGGAACTGTAAATCAAACACGGTTTGTGCTAGCTCTTTGGAACTTGACACAATAAAGCAGTTTCAAGTTCTATCTATATGGTTTGTTTGCTGTTGATGTAGCCCTAAGTAGAGACTAGCGAAAATCACTTTCATGGAAAGGGGTTGCCAAGCTTCCAAAAAACTACGAGTTGCCTGAAATCTCAGCACACATATTTTCACCCAATCTTGATGATTCTTTCATGTAATGATCAGTACACCAAAACCACTTGGCTATCCAAATTTCGTTCTTCTAGGTTAAACCGTTTGTTTTGCAGTAACCGTTTTCATTTTTAGGTTTCCCTCTTTTTTCTTCTACAGGGATACATGTATTTGGAACTCTATATCAAACACGGTTTGTGCTAGCTCTTTGAAACTTGACACAATAAAGCAGTTTCAAGTTCTATCTCTATGGTTTGTTTGCTGTTGATGTAGCCCTAAGCAGAGACTGGCGAAAATCGTTTCATGGAAAGGGGTTGCCAAGCTTCCAAAAAACTACGAGTTGCCTGAAATCTGAGCAAATATTTTTTCACCCAATCTTGATGATTCTTTCAGGTAAAGTTCAGTACACCAAAACCACTAGGCCCACCAAATTTCGATCTTCTAGGTTACACCGTTCGTTTGCAGTAACCGTTTTCATTTTTAGGTTTCACTCTGTTTTCTCCTATAGGGATACATGTATTTGGAACTGTAAATCAAACACGGTTTGTGCTAGCTCTTTGGAACTTGACACAATAAAGCAGATTCAAGTTCTATCTCTATGGTTTGTTTGCTGTTCATGTAGCCCTAAGCAGAGACTGGCGAAAATCACTTTCATGGAAAGGGTTGCCATCCTCCAAAAACTACGAGTTGCCTGAAATCTGAGCAAATATTTTTTCACCCAATCTTGATGAATCTTTCAGGTAAAGATCAGTACACCAAAACCACTTGGCTCACCAAATTTCGTTCTTCTAGGTTAAACCGTTCGTTTGCAGTAACCGTTTTCATTTTTAGGTTTCACTCTTTTTTCTCCTATATGGATACATGTATTTGGAACTCTAAATCAAACACGGTTTGTGCTAGCTCTTTGAAACTTGACACAATAAAGCAGTATCAAGTTCTATCTCTATGGTTTGTTTGCTCTTGATGTAGCACTAAGAAGAGACTGGCGAAAATCACTTTCATGGAAAGGGGTTGCCAACCTTCCAAAACACTACGAGTTGCCTGAAATCTCAGCACACATTTTTTCACCCAATCTTGATGATTCTTTCAGGTAATGATCAAATACACCAAAACCACTTGGCTCACCAAATTTCGTTCTTCTAGGTTAAACCGTTCGTTTGCAGTAACCGTTTTCATTTTTAGGTTTCACTCTGTTTTCTCCTATAGGGATACATGTATTTGGAACTCTAAATCAAACACGGTTTGTGCTAGCTCTTTGAAACTTGACACAATAAAGCAGTTTCAAGTTCTATCTCTAGGTTTGTATGCTGTTGATGTAGCCATAAAGCAGAGACTGGCGAAAATCACTTTCATAAAAAGAGGTTGCCAAGCTTCCAAAAACTACGAGTTGCCTGAAATCTCAGCAAACATTTTTTTCACCCAATCTTGATGATTCTTTCAGGTAATGATCAGTACACCAAAACCACGTGACTCACCAAATTTCGTGCTTCTAGTTTAAACTGTTCGTTTGCAGTAAACGTTTTCATTTTTAGGTTCACTCTGTTTTCTCCTATAGGGATACATGTATTTGGAACTCTAAATCAAACACGGTTTGGGCTAGCTCTTTGAATCTTGACACAATAAAGCAGTTCAAGTTCTATCTCTATGGTTTGTTTGCTGTTGATGTAGCCCTAAGCAGAGACTGGCGAAAATCACTTTCATAGAAAGAAGTTGCCAAGCTTCCAAAAACCACGAGTTGCCTGAAATTTCTGCAAACATTTTTTAACCCAACCTTGATGATTCTTTTCAGGGAATGATCAGTACACCAAAAGCCACTAGGCTCACCAAGTTTCGTTCT
>NW_027523699.1:0-42633 GCF_052094955.1 Ictidomys tridecemlineatus | reverse complement strand
TTTGCAGTAACCGTTTTCATTTTTAGGTTTCACTCTGTTTTCTCCTATAGGGATACATGTATTTGGAACTCTAAATCAAACACGGTTTGTGCTAGCTCTTTGAAACTTGACACAATAAAGCAGTTTCAAGTTCTATCTTTATGGTTTGTTTGCTGTTGATGTAGCCCTAAGCAGAGACTGGCAAAAATCACTTTCATGGAAAAGGGTTGCCAAGCTTCCAAAAAACTACGAGTTGCCTGAAATCTCAGCAAACATTTTTTCACCCAATCTTGATGATTCTTTCTGGTAATGATCAGTACACAAAAACCACTTGGCTCTCCAAATTTCGTTCTTCTAGGTTAAACCGTTCGTTTGCAGTAACCGTTTTCATTTTTAGGTTTCACTCTGTTTTCTCCTATAGGGATACATGTATTTGGAACTCTAAATCAAACACGTTTTGTGCTAGCTCTTTGAAACTTGACACAATAAAGCAGTTTCAAGTTCTATCTCTATGCTTTGTTTGCTGTTGATGTAGCCCTAAGCAGAGACTGGCGAAAATCACTTTCATGAAAAGGGGTTGCCAAGCTTCCAAAAACTACGAGTTGCCTGAAATCTCAGCAAACATTTTTTCACCCAATCTTGATGATTCTTTCAGGTAATGATCAGTACAGCAAAACCACTTGGCTCACCAAATTTCGTTCTTCTAGGTTAAACCGTTCGTTTGCAGTAACCGGTTTCATTTTTAGGTTTCACTCTGTTTTCTCCTATAGGGATACATGTATTTGGAACTCTAAATCAAACACGGTTTGTGCTAGCTCTTTGAAACTTGACACAAGAAAGCAGTTTCAAGTTCTATTTCTATGCTTTGTTTGCTGTTAATGTAGCCCTAAGCAGAGACTGGCGAAAATCCCTTTCATGGAAAGGGGTTGCCAAGCTTCCAAAAAACTACGAGTTGCCTGAAATCTCAGCAAACATTTTTTCACCCAATCTTGATGATTCTTTCAGGTAATGATCAGTACTCCAAACCCACTTGGCTCACCAAATTTCGTTCTTCTAGGTTAAACCGTTCGTTTGCAGTAACCGTTTTCATTTTTAGGTTTCACTCTGTTTTCTCCTATAGGGATACATGTATTTGGAACTCTAAATCAAACACGGTTTGTGCTAGCTCTTTGAAACTTAACACAATAAAGCAGTTTCAAGTTCTATCTCTATGCTTTGTTTGCTGTTGATGTAGCCCTAAGCAGAGACTGGCGAAAATCCCTTTCATGGAAAGGGGTTGCCAAGCTTCCAAAAAACTACGAGTTGCCTGAAATCTCAGCAAACATTTTTTCACCCAATCTTGATGATTCTTTCAGGTAATGATCAGTACACCAAAACCACTTGGCTCACCAAATTTCGTTCTTCTAGGTTAAACCGTTCGTTTGCAGTAACCGTTTTCATTTTTAGGTTTCACTCTGTTTTCTCCTATAGGGATACATGTATTTGGAACTCTAAATCAAACACGGTTTGTGCTAGCTTTTTGAAACTTGACACAATAAAGCAGTTTCAAGTTCTATTTCTATGCTTTGTTTGCTGTTAATGTAGCCCTAAGCAGAGACTGGCGAAAATCACTTTCATGGAAAGGGGTTGCCAAGCTTCCAAAAAACTCCGAGTTGCCTGAAATCTCAGCAAACATTTTTTCACCCAATCTTGATGATTCTTTCAGGTAATGATCAGTACACCAAAACCACTTGGCTCACCAAATTTCGTCTTTCTAGGTTAAACCGTTCGTTTGCAGTAACCGTTTTCATTTTAGGATTCACTCTGTTTTCTCCTATAGGGATACATTTATTTGGAACTCTAAATCAAACACGGTTTGTGCTAGCTCTTTGAAACTTGACACAATAAAGAAGTTTCAAGTTCTATCTCTATGGTTTGTTTGCTGTTGATGTAGCCCTAAGCACAGACTGGCGAAAATCACTTTCATGGAAAGGGGTTGCCAAGCTACCAAAAAACTACGAGTTGCCTGAAATCTCTGCAAACATTTTTTCACCCAATCTTGATGATTCTTTCAGGTAATGATCAGTACACCAAAACCACTTGGCTCACCAAATTTCGTTTTTCTAGGTTAAACCGTTCGTTTGCAGTAACCGTTTTCATTTTTAGGTTTCACTCTGTTTTCTCCTATAGGGATACATGTATTTGAAACTCTAAATCAAACACGGTTTGTGCTAGCTCTTGGAAACTTGACACAATAAAGCAGTTTCAAGTTCTATCTTTATGCTTTGTTTGCTGTTGATGTAGCCCTAAGCAGAGACTGGCGAAAATCCCTTTCATGGAAAGGGTTGCCAAGCTTCCAAAAAACTACGAGTTGCCTGAAATCTCAGCAAACATTTTTTCACCCAATCTTGATGATTTTTTCAGGTAATGATCAGTACACCAAAACCACTTGGCTCACCAAATTTCGTTCTTCTAGGTTAAACCGTTCGTTTGCAGTAACCATTTTCATTTTTAGGTTTCACTCTGTTTTCTCCTATAGGGATACATGTATTTGGAACTCTAAATCAAACACGGTTTGTGCTAGCTCTTTGAAACTTGACACAATAAAGCAGTTTCAACTTCTATCTCTATGCTTTGTTTGCTGTTGATGTAGCCCTAAGCAGAGACTGGCGAAAATCACTTTCATAGAAAGGGGTTGCCAAGCTTCCAAAAAACGACGAGTTTCCTGAAATCTCAGCAAACATTTTTTCACCCAATCTTGATGATTCTTTCAGGTAATGATCAGTACACCAAAACCACTTGGCTCACCAAATTTTGTTCTTCTAGGTTAAACCGTTCGTTTGCAGTAACCCTTTTCATTTTTAGATTTCACTCTGTATTCTCCTAAAGGGATACATGTATTTGGAACTCTAAATCAAACACGGTTTGTGCTAGCTCTTTGAAACTTGACACAATAAAGCAGTTTCAAGTTCTATCTCTATGGTTTGTTTGCTATTGATGTATCCCTAAGGAGAGACTGGCGAAAATCACTTTCATGAAAAGGGGTTGCCAAGCTTCCAAAAAACTACGAGTTGCCTGAAATCTCAGCAAACATTTTTTCACCAATCTTGATGATTCTTTCAGGTAACGATCAGTACACCAAAACCACTTGGCTCACCAAATTTCGTTCTTCTAGGTTAAACCGTTCGTTTGCAGTAACCGTTTTCATTTTTAGGTTTCACTCTGTTTTCTCCTATAGGGATACATGTATTTGGAACTCTAAATCAAACACGGTTTGTGCTAGCTCTTTGAAACTTGACACAATAAAGCAGCTTCAACTTTTCTCTCTATGGTTTTTTGCTGTTGATGTAGCCCTAATCAGAGACTGGCGAAAATCACTTTCATGGAAATGGGTTGCCAAGCTTCCAAAAAACTACGAGTTGCCTGAAATCTCAGCAAACATTTTTTCACCCAATCTTGATGATTCTTTCAGGTAATGATAAGTACATCAAAACCACTTGGCTCACCAAATTTCGTCCTTCTAAGTTAAACCGTTCGTTTGCAGTAACCGTTTTCATTTTTAGGATTCACTCTGTTTTCTCCTATAGGGATACATGTATTTGGAACTCTAAATCAAACACGGTTTGTGCTAGCTCTTTGAAACTTGACACAATAAAGCACTTTCAAGTTCTATCTCTATGATTTGTTTGCTGTTGATGTAGCCCTAATCAGAGACTGGCGAAAATCACTTTCATGGAAAGGGGTTGCCAAGCTTCCAAAAAACTACGAGTTGCCTGAAATCTCAGCAAACATTTTTTCACCCAATCTTGATGATTTTTTCAGGTAATGATAAGTACACCAAAACCACTTGGCTCACCAAATTTCGTCCTTCTAGGTTAAATCGTTCGTTTGCAGTAACCGTTTTCATTTTTAGGATTCACTCTGTTTTCTCCTATAGGGATACATGTATTTGGAACTCTAAATCAAACACGGTTTGTGCTAGCTCTTTGAAACTTGACACAATAAAGCAGTTTCAAGTTCTATCTCTATGGTTTGTTTGCTGTTGATGTAGCCCTAAGCAGAGACTGGCCAAAATCCCTTTCATGGAAAGGGGTTACCAAGCTTCCAAAAAACTACGAGTTGCCTGAAATCTCAGCAATCATTTTTTTTCACCCAATCTTGATGATTCTTTCAGGTAATGATCAGTACAACAAGGCCACTTGGCTCACCAAATTTCGTTCTTCTAGGTTAAACCGTTCGTTTGCAGTAACCGTTTTCATTTTTAGGTTTCACTCTGTTTTCTCCTATAGGGATACATGTATTTTGAACTCTAAATCAAACATGGTTTGTGCTAGCTCTTTGAAACTTGACACAATAAAGCAGTTTCCAGTTCTATCTCTATGCTTTGTTTGCTGTTGATGTAGCCCTAAGCAGAGACTGGCGAAAATCACTTTCATGGAAAGGGGTTGCCAGCTTCCAAAAAACTACGAGTTGCCTGAAACCTTAGCAAACATTTTCTCACCCAATCTTGATGATTCTTTCAGGTAATGATCAGTACACCAAAACCACTTGGCTCACCAAATTTCGTTCTTCTAGGTTAAACCGTTCGTTTGCAGTAACCGTTTTCATTTTTAGGTTTCACTCTGTTTTGTCCTATAGGGATACATGTATTTGGAACTCTAAATCAAACACGGTTTGTGCTAGCTCTTTGAAACTTGACACAATAAAGCAGTTTCAAGTTCTATCTCTATGGTTTGTTTGATGTTGATGTAGCTCTAAGCAGAGACTGGCGAAAATCACGTTCATGAAAAAGGGTTGCCAAGCTTCCAAAAAACTACGAGTTGGCTGAAATCTCAGCAAACATTTTTTCACCCAATCTTGGATGATTCTTTCAGGTTAATGATCAGTACACCAAATCCACTTGGCTCACCAAATTTCGTTCTTCTAGGTTAAACCATTCGTTTGCAGTAACCGTTTTCATTTTTAGGTTTCACTCTGTTTTATCCTATAGGGATACATGTATTTTGAACTCTAAATCTAACACGGTTTGTGCTAGCTCTTTGAAACTTGACACAATAAAGTACTTTCAAGTTCTATCTCTATGCTTTGTTTGCTGTTGATGTAGCCCTAAGCAGAGTCTGGCGAAAATCACTTTCATGGAAAGGGGTTGCCAAGCTTCCAAAAAACTACGAGTTGCCTGAAATCTCAGCAAACATTTTTTCACCCAATCTTGATGATTCTTTCAGGTAATGATCAGTACACCAAAACCACTTGGCTCACCAAATTTTGTTCTTCTAGGTTAAACCGTTCGTTTGCAGTAACCGTTTTCATTTTTAGGTTTCACTCTGTTTTCTCCTATAGGGATACATGTATTTGGAACTCTAAATCAAACACGGTTTGTGCTAGCTCTTTGAAACTTGACACAATAAAGCACTTTCAAGTTCTATCTCTATGCTTTGTTTGCTGTTGATGTAGTCCTAAGCAGAGACTGGCGAAAATCACTTTCATGAAAAAAGGTTGCCAAGCTTCCAAAAAACTACGAGTTGCCTGAAATCTCAGCAAACATTTTTTCACCCAATCTTGATGATTCTTTCAGGTAATGATCAGTACACCAAAACCACTTGGCTCACCAAATTTCCTTCTTCTAGGTTAAACCGTTCGTTTGCAGTAACCGTTTTGATTTTTAGGTTTCACTCTGGTTTCTCCTATAGGGATACATGTATTTGGAACTCTAAATCAAACACGGTTTGTGCTAGCTCTTTGAAACTTGACACAATAAAGCAGTTTCAAGTTCTATCTCTATGATTTGTTTGCTGTTGATGTAGCCCTAAGCAGAGACTGGCCAAAATCACTTTCATGGAAAGGGGTTGCCAAGCTTCCAAAAAACTACGAGTTGCCTGAAATCTCAGCAAACATTTTTTGACCCAATCTGATGATTCTTTCAGGTAATGATCAGTACACCAAAACCACTTGGCTCACCACGTTTCGTTCTTCTAGGTTAAACCATTCGTTTGCAGTAACCGTTTTCATTTTTAGGTTTCACTCTGCTTTCTCCTATAGGGATACATGTATTTGGAACTCTAAATCAAACACGGTTTGTGCTAGCTCTTTGAAACTTGACACAATAAAGCAGTTTCTAGTTCTATCTCTATGCTTTTCTTGCTGTTGATGTAGCCCTAAGCAGAGACTGGCGAAATCCCTTTCATGGAAAGGGGTTTCCAAGCTTCCAAAAAACTACGAGTTGCCTGAAATCTCAGCAAACATTTTCTCACCCAATTTTGATGATTCTTTCAGGTAATGATCAGTACACCAAATCCACTTGGCTCACCAAATTTCGTTCTTCTAGGTTAAACCGTTCGTTTAAAGTAACCGTTTTCATTTTTAGGTTTCACTCTGTTTTCTCCCATAGGGATACATGTATTTGGAACTCTAAATCAAACACGGTTTGTGCTAGCTCTTTGAAACTTGACACAATAAAGCAGTTTCAAGTTCTATTTCTATGGTTTGTTTGCTGTTGATGTAGCCCTAAGCAGAGACTGGCGAAAATCACTTTCATTGAAAAGAGTTGCCAAGCTTCCAAAAAACTACGAGTTGCCTGAAATCTCAGCAAACATTTTTTCACCCAATCTTGATGATTCTTTCAGGTAATGATCAGTACACAAAAACCACTTGGCTCACCAAGTTTCGTTCTTCTAGGTTAAACCGTTCGTTTGCAGTAACCGTTTTCATTTTTAGGTTTCACTCTGTTTTCTCCTATAGGGATACATGTATTTGGTACTCTAAATCAAACACGGTTTGTGCTAGCTCTTTGAACCTTGACACAATAAAGCAGTTTCAAGTTCTATCTCTATGGTTTGTTTGCTGTTGATGTAGCCCTAAGCAGAGACTGGCGAAAATCCCTTTCATGGAAAGGGTTACCAAGCTTCCAAAAAACTACGAGTTGCCTGAAATCTCAGCAAACATTGTTTTTCACCCAATCTTGATGATTCTTTCAGGTAATGATCAGTACAACAAGGCCACTTGGCTCACCAAATTTCGTTCTTCTAGGTTAAACCGTTCGTTTGCAGTAACCGTTTTCATTTTTAGTTTCACTCTGTTTTCTCCTATAGGGATACATGTATTTTGAACTCTAAATCAAACAATGGTTTGTGCTAGCTCTTTGAAACTTGACACAATAAAGCAGTTTCCAGTTCTATCTCTATGCTTTGTTTGCTGTTGATGTAGCCCTAAGCAGAGACTGGCGAAAATCACTTTCATGGAAAGGGGTTGCCAAGCTTCCAAAAAACTACGAGTTGCCTGAAATCTCAGCAAACATTTTCTCACCCAATCTTGATGATTCTTTCAGGTAATGATCAGTACACCAAAACCACTTGGCTCACCAATTTCGTTCTTCTAGGTTAAACCGTTCGTTTGCAGTAACCGTTTTCATTTTTAGGTTTCACTCTGTTTTGTCCTATAGGGATACATGTATTTGGAACTCTAAATCAAACACGGTTTGTGCTAGCTCTTTGAAACTTGACACAATAAAGCAGTTTCAAGTTCTATCTCTATGGTTTGTTTGATGTTGATGTAGCCCTAAGCAGAGACTGGCGAAAATCACGTTCATGAAAAGGGTTGCCAAGCTTCCAAAAAACTACGAGTTGGCTGAAATCTCAGCAAACATTTTTTCACCCAATCTTGATGATTCTTTCAGGTAATGATCAGTACACCAAATCCACTTGGCTCACCAAATTTCGTTCTTCTAGGTTAAACCGTTCGTTTGCAGTAACCGTTTTCATTTTTAGGTTTCACTCTGTTTTATCCTATAGGGATACATGTATTTGGAACTCTAAATCTAACACGGTTTGTGCTAGCTCTTTGAAACTTGACACAATAAAGCACTTTCAAGTTCTATCTCTATGCTTTGTTTGCTGTTGATGTAGCCCTAAGCAGAGACTGGCGAAAATCCCTTTCATGGAAAGGGGTTTCCAAGCTTCCAAAAAACTACGAGTTGCCTGAAATCTCAGCAAACATTTTCTCACCCAATTTTGATGATTCTTTCAGGTAATGATCAGTACACCAAAACCACTTGGCTCACCAAATTTCGTTCTTCTAGGTTAAACCGTTCGTTTGCAGTAACCGTTTTCATTTTTAGGTTTCACTCTGTTTTCTCCCATAGGGATACATGTATTTGGAACTCTAAATGAAACACGGTTTGTGCTAGCTCTTTGAAACTTGACACAATAAAGCAGTTTCAAGTTCTATCTCTATGCTTTGTTTGCTGTTGATGTAGCCCTAAGCAGAGACTGGCGAAAATCACTTTCATGGAAAGGGGTTGCCAAGCTTTCAAAAAACTACGAGTTGCCTGAAATCTCAGCAAACATATTTTCTCACCCAATCTTGATGATTCTTTCAGGTAATGATCAGTACACCAAAACCACTTGGCTCACCAAATTTCGTTCTTCTAGGTTAAACCGTTCGTTTGCAGTAACCGTTTTCATTTTTAGGTTTCACTCTGTTTTCTCCCATAGGGATACATGTATTTGGAACTCTAAATCAAACACGGTTTGTGCTAGCTCTTTGAAACTTGACACAATAAAGCAGTTTCAAGTTCTAATCTATACTTTGTTTGATGTTGATGTAGCCCTAAGCAGAGACTGGCGAAAATCACTTTCATGGAAAGGGGTTGCCAAGCTTCCAAAAAACTAAGAGTTGCCTGAAATTTCAGCGAACTTTTTTTCACCCAATCTTGATTATTCTTTCAGGTAATGATCAGTACACCAAAACCACTTGGCTCACCAAATTTCGTTCTTTTAGGTTAAACCGTTCGTTTGCAGTAACCGTTTTCATTTTTAGGTTTCACTCTGTTTTCTCCTATAGGGATACATGTATTTGGAACTCTAAATCAAACACGGTTTGTGCTAGCTCTTTGAAACATGACACAATAAAGCAGTTTCCAGTTCTATTTCTATGCTTTGTTTGCTGTTGATGTAGCCCTAAGCAGAGACTGGCGAAAATCACTTTCAAGGAAAAGGGTTGCCAAGCTCCCAAAAAACTATGAGTTGCCTGAAATCTCAGCAAACATTTTTTCATCCAATCTTTATGATTCTTTCATGTAATGATCAGTACACCAAATCCACTTGGCTCACCAAATTTCGTTCTTCTAGGTTAAACCGTTTGTTTGCAGTAACCGTTTTCATTTTTAGGTTTCACTCTGTTTTCTCCTATAGGGATACATGTATTTGGAACTCTAAATCAAACACGGTTAGTGCTAGCTCTTTGAAACTTGACACAATAAAGCAGTTTCAAGTTTTATCTCTATGGTTTGTTTGCTGTTGATGTAGCCCTAAGCAGAGACTGGCGAAAATCAATTTCATGGAAAGGGGTTGCCAAGCTTCCAAAAAACTACGAGTTGCCTGAAATCTCAGCAAAAATTTTTTCACCCAATCTTGATGATTCTTTCAGGTAATGATCAGTACACCAAAACCACTTGGCTCACCAAATTTTGTTCTTCTAGGTTAAACCGTTCATTTGCAGTAACCGTTTTCATTTTTAGGTTTCACTCTGTTTTCTCCTAAAGGGATACATGTATTTGGAACTCTAAATCAAACACGGTTTGTGCTAGCTCTTCGAAACTTGCCACAATAAAGCAGTTTATAGTTCTATCTCTATGCATTGTTTGCTGTTGATGTAGCCCTAAGCAGAGACTGGCGAAAATCACTTTCATGAAAAAAGGTTGCCAAGCTTCCAAAAAACTACGAGTTGCCTGAAATCTCAGCAAACATTTTTTCACCCAATCTTGATGATTCTTTCAGGTAATGATCAGTACACCAAAACCACTTGGCTCACCAAGTTTCGTTCTTCTAGGTTAAACCGTTCGTTTGCAGTAACCGTTTACATTTTTAGGTTTCACTCTGTTTTCTCCCATAGGGATACATGTATTTAGAACTCTAAATCAAACACGGTTTGTGCTAGCTCTTTGAAACTTGACACAATAAAGCAGTTTCAAGTTCTATCTATACTTTGTTTGATGTTGATGTAGCCCTAAGCAGAGACTGGCGAAAATCACTTTCATGGAAAGGGGTTGCCAAGCTTCCAAAAAACTAAGAGTTGCCTGAAATTTCAGCGAACATTTTTTCACCCATCTTGATGATTTTTTCAGGTAATGATCAGTACACCAAAACCACTTGGCTCACCAAGTTTCGTTCTTCTAGGTTAAACCGTTCGTTTGCAGTAACCGTTTTCATTTTTAGGTTTCACTCTGTTTTCTCCTAGGGGATACATGTATTTGGAACTCTAAATCAAACACGGTTTGTGCTAGCTCTTTGAAACTTGACACAATAAAGCAGTTTCCAGTTCTATCTCTATGCTTTGTTCCCTGTTGATGTAGCCCTACGCAGAGACTGGCGAAAATCACTTTCATGGAAAGGGGTTGCCAAGCTTCCAAAAAACTACGAGTTGCCTGAAATCTCAGCAAACATTTTTTCACCCAATCTTGATGATTCTTTCAGGTAATGATCAGCACACCAAAACCACTTGGCTCACCAAATTTCGTTCTTCTAGGTTAAACCGTTCGTTTGCAGTAACCGTTTTCATTTTTAGATTTCACTCTGTTTTCTCCTAAAGGGATACATGTATTTGGAACTCTAAATCAAACACGGTTTGTGCTAGCTCTTTGAAACTTGCCACAATAAAGCAGTTTAATGTTCTATCTCTATGCATTGTTTGCTGTTGATGTAGCCCTAAGCAGAGACTGGCGAAAATCACTTTCATGAAAAAAGGTTGCCAAGCTTCCAAAAAACTACGAGTTGCCTGAAATCTCAGCAAATATTTTCTCACCCAATCTTGATGATTCTTTCAGGTAATGATCACTACACCAAAACCACTTGGCTCACCAAATTTCGTTCTTCTAGGTTAAACCGTTCGTTTGCAGTAACCGTTTTCATTTTTAGGTTTCACTCTGTTTTCTCCTATAGGGATACATGTATTTGGAACTCTAAATCAAACACGGTTTGTGCTAGCTCTTTGAAACTTGACACAATAAAGCAGTTTCAAGTTCTGTCTCTATGATTTGTTTGCTGTTGATGTAGCCCTAAGCAGAGACTGGCGAAAATAACTTTCATGGAAAGGGGTTGCCAAGCTCCTAAAAAACTACGAGTTGCCTGAAATCTCAGCAAACATTTTCTCACCCAATTTTGATGATTCTTTCAGGTAATGATCAGTACACCAAAACCACTTGGCTCACCAAATTTCGTTCTTCTAGGTTAAACCGTTCGTTTGCAGTAACCGTTTTCATTTTAAGTTTCACTCTGTTTTCTCCCATAGGGATACATGTATTTGGAACTCTAAATCAAACACGGTTTGTGCTAGCTCTTTGAAACTTGACACAATAAAGCAGTTTCAAGTTCTATCTCTATGGTTTGTTTGCTGTTGATGTAGCCCTAAGCAGAGACTGGCGAAAATCCCTTTCATGGAAAGGGGTTACCAAGCTTCCAAAAAACTACGAGTTGCCTGAAATCTCAGCAAACATTTTTTTTCACCCAATCTTGATGATTCTTTCAGGTAATGATCAGTACAACAAGGCCACTTGGCTCACCAAATTTCGTTCTTCTAGGTTAAACCGTTCGTTTGCAGTAACCGTTTTCATTTTTAGGTTTCACTCTGTTTTCTCCTATAGGGATACATGTATTTGGAACTCTAAATCAAACATGGTTTGTGCTAGCTCTTTGAAACTTGACACAATAAAGCAGTTTCAAGTTCTATCTCTATGCTTTGTTTGCTGTTGATGTAGCCCTAAGCAGAGACTGGCGAAAATCACTTTCATGGAAAGGGGTTGCCAAGCTTCCAAAAAACTACGAGTTGCCTGAAATCTCAGCAAACATTTTCTCACCCAATCTTGATGATTCTTTCAGGTAATGATCAGTACACCAAAACCACTTGGCTCACCAAATTTCGTTCTTCTAGGTTAAACCGTTCGTTTGCAGTAACCGTTTTCATTTTTAGGTTTCACTCTGTTTTGTCCTATAGGGATACATGTATTTGGAACTCTAAATCAAACACGGTTTGTGCTAGCTCTTTGAAACTTGACACAATAAAGCAGTTTCAAGTTCTATCTCTATGGTTTGTTTGATGTTGATGTAGCTCTAAGCAGAGACTGGCGAAAATCACGTTCATGAAAAAGGGTTGCCAAGCTTCCAAAAAACTACGAGTTGGCTGAAATCTCAGCAAACATTTTTTCACCCAATCTTGATGATTCTTTCAGGTAATGATCAGTACACCAAATCCACTTGGCTCACCAAATTTCGTTCTTCTAGGTTAAACCGTTCGTTTGCAGTAACCGTTTTCATTTTTAGGTTTCACTCTGTTTTATCCTATAGGGATACATGTATTTGGAACTCTAAATCTAACACGGTTTGTGCTAGCTCTTTGAAACTTGACACAATAAAGCACTTTCAAGTTCTATCTCTATGCTTTGTTTGCTGTTGATGTAGCCCTAAGCAGAGACTGGCGAAAATCCCTTTCATGGAAAGGGGTTACCAAGCTTCCAAAAAACTACGAGTTGCCTGAAATCTCAGCAAACATTTTTTTTCACCCAATCTTGATGATTCTTTCAGGTAATGATCAGTACAACAAGGCCACTTGGCTCACCAAATTTCGTTCTTCTAGGTTAAACCGTTCGTTTGCAGTAACCGTTTTCATTTTTAGGTTTCACTCTGTTTTCTCCTATAGGGATACATGTATTTTGAACTCTAAATCAAACATGGTTTGTGCTAGCTCTTTGAAACTTGACACAATAAAGCAGTTTCCAGTTCTATCTCTATGCTTTGTTTGCTGTTGATGTAGCCCTAAGCAGAGACTGGCGAAAATCACTTTCATGGAAAGGGGTTGCCAAGCTTCCAAAAAACTACGAGTTGCCTGAAATCTCAGCAAACATTTTCTCACCCAATCTTGATGATTCTTTCAGGTAATGATCAGTACACCAAAACCACTTGGCTCACCAAGTTTCGTTCTTCTAGGTTAAACCGTTCGTTTGCAGTAACCGTTTACATTTTTAGGTTTCACTCTGTTTTCTCCCATAGGGATACATGTATTTAGAACTCTAAATCAAACACGGTTTGTGCTAGCTCTTTGAAACTTGACACAATAAAGCAGTTTCAAGTTCTATCTATACTTTGTTTGATGTTGATGTAGCCCTAAGCAGAGACTGGCGAAAATCACTTTCATGGAAAGGGGTTGCCAAGCTTCCAAAAAACTAAGAGTTGCCTGAAATTTCAGCGAACATTTTTTCACCCATCTTGATGATTTTTTCAGGTAATGATCAGTACACCAAAACCACTTGGCTCACCAAGTTTCGTTCTTCTAGGTTAAACCGTTCGTTTGCAGTAACCGTTTTCATTTTTAGGTTTCACTCTGTTTTCTCCTAGGGGATACATGTATTTGGAACTCTAAATCAAACACGGTTTGTGCTAGCTCTTTGAAACTTGACACAATAAAGCAGTTTCCAGTTCTATCTCTATGCTTTGTTCGCTGTTGATGTAGCCCTACGCAGAGACTGGCGAAAATCACTTTCATGGAAAGGGGTTGCCAAGCTTCCAAAAAACTACGAGTTGCCTGAAATCTCAGCAAACATTTTTTCACCCAATCTTGATGATTCTTTCAGGTAATGATCAGCACACCAAAACCACTTGGCTCACCAAATTTCGTTCTTCTAGGTTAAACCGTTCGTTTGCAGTAACCGTTTTCATTTTTAGATTTCACTCTGTTTTCTCCTAAAGGGATACATGTATTTGGAACTCTAAATCAAACACGGTTTGTGCTAGCTCTTTGAAACTTGCCACAATAAAGCAGTTTAATGTTCTATCTCTATGCATTGTTTGCTGTTGATGTAGCCCTAAGCAGAGACTGGCGAAAATCACTTTCATGAAAAAAGGTTGCCAAGCTTCCAAAAAACTACGAGTTGCCTGAAATCTCAGCAAATATTTTCTCACCCAATCTTGATGATTCTTTCAGGTAATGATCACTACACCAAAACCACTTGGCTCACCAAATTTCGTTCTTCTAGGTTAAACCGTTCGTTTGCAGTAACCGTTTTCATTTTTAGGTTTCACTCTGTTTTCTCCTATAGGGATACATGTATTTGGAACTCTAAATCAAACACGGTTTGTGCTAGCTCTTTGAAACTTGACACAATAAAGCAGTTTCAAGTTCTGTCTCTATGATTTGTTTGCTGTTGATGTAGCCCTAAGCAGAGACTGGCGAAAATAACTTTCATGGAAAGGGGTTGCCAAGCTCCTAAAAAACTACGAGTTGCCTGAAATCTCAGCAAACATTTTCTCACCCAATTTTGATGATTCTTTCAGGTAATGATCAGTACACCAAAACCACTTGGCTCACCAAATTTCGTTCTTCTAGGTTAAACCGTTCGTTTGCAGTAACCGTTTTCATTTTAAGTTTCACTCTGTTTTCTCCCATAGGGATACATGTATTTGGAACTCTAAATCAAACACGGTTTGTGCTAGCTCTTTGAAACTTGACACAATAAAGCAGTTTCAAGTTCTATCTCTATGGTTTGTTTGCTGTTGATGTAGCCCTAAGCAGAGACTGGCGAAAATCCCTTTCATGGAAAGGGGTTACCAAGCTTCCAAAAAACTACGAGTTGCCTGAAATCTCAGCAAACATTTTTTTTCACCCAATCTTGATGATTCTTTCAGGTAATGATCAGTACAACAAGGCCACTTGGCTCACCAAATTTCGTTCTTCTAGGTTAAACCGTTCGTTTGCAGTAACCGTTTTCATTTTTAGGTTTCACTCTGTTTTCTCCTATAGGGATACATGTATTTGGAACTCTAAATCAAACATGGTTTGTGCTAGCTCTTTGAAACTTGACACAATAAAGCAGTTTCAAGTTCTATCTCTATGCTTTGTTTGCTGTTGATGTAGCCCTAAGCAGAGACTGGCGAAAATCACTTTCATGGAAAGGGGTTGCCAAGCTTCCAAAAAACTACGAGTTGCCTGAAATCTCAGCAAACATTTTCTCACCCAATCTTGATGATTCTTTCAGGTAATGATCAGTACACCAAAACCACTTGGCTCACCAAATTTCGTTCTTCTAGGTTAAACCGTTCGTTTGCAGTAACCGTTTTCATTTTTAGGTTTCACTCTGTTTTGTCCTATAGGGATACATGTATTTGGAACTCTAAATCAAACACGGTTTGTGCTAGCTCTTTGAAACTTGACACAATAAAGCAGTTTCAAGTTCTATCTCTATGGTTTGTTTGATGTTGATGTAGCTCTAAGCAGAGACTGGCGAAAATCACGTTCATGAAAAAGGGTTGCCAAGCTTCCAAAAAACTACGAGTTGGCTGAAATCTCAGCAAACATTTTTTCACCCAATCTTGATGATTCTTTCAGGTAATGATCAGTACACCAAATCCACTTGGCTCACCAAATTTCGTTCTTCTAGGTTAAACCGTTCGTTTGCAGTAACCGTTTTCATTTTTAGGTTTCACTCTGTTTTATCCTATAGGGATACATGTATTTGGAACTCTAAATCTAACACGGTTTGTGCTAGCTCTTTGAAACTTGACACAATAAAGCACTTTCAAGTTCTATCTCTATGCTTTGTTTGCTGTTGATGTAGCCCTAAGCAGAGACTGGCGAAAATCCCTTTCATGGAAAGGGGTTACCAAGCTTCCAAAAAACTACGAGTTGCCTGAAATCTCAGCAAACATTTTTTTTCACCCAATCTTGATGATTCTTTCAGGTAATGATCAGTACAACAAGGCCACTTGGCTCACCAAATTTCGTTCTTCTAGGTTAAACCGTTCGTTTGCAGTAACCGTTTTCATTTTTAGGTTTCACTCTGTTTTCTCCTATAGGGATACATGTATTTTGAACTCTAAATCAAACATGGTTTGTGCTAGCTCTTTGAAACTTGACACAATAAAGCAGTTTCCAGTTCTATCTCTATGCTTTGTTTGCTGTTGATGTAGCCCTAAGCAGAGACTGGCGAAAATCACTTTCATGGAAAGGGGTTGCCAAGCTTCCAAAAAACTACGAGTTGCCTGAAATCTCAGCAAACATTTTCTCACCCAATCTTGATGATTCTTTCAGGTAATGATCAGTACACCAAAACCACTTGGCTCACCAAATTTCGTTCTTCTAGGTTAAACCGTTCGTTTGCAGTAACCGGTTTTCATTTTTAGGTTTCACTCTGTTTTCTCCTATAGGGATACATGTATTTGGAACTCTAAATCAAACACGGTTTGTGCTAGCTCTTTGAAACTTGACACAATAAAGCACTTTCAAGTTCTATCTCTATGCTTTGTTTGCTGTTGATGTAGCCCTAAGCAGAGACTGGCGAAAATCCCTTTCATGGAAAGGGGTTTCCAAGCTTCCAAAAAACTACGAGTTGCCTGAAATCTCAGCAAACATTTTCTCACCCAATTTTGATGATTCTTTTCAGGTAATGATCAGTACACCAAAACCACTTGGCTCACCAAATTTCGTTCTTCTAGGTTAAACCGTTCGTTTGCAGTAACCGTTTTCATTTTTAGGTTTCACTCTGTTTTCTCCCATAGGGATACATGTATTTGGAACTCTAAATCAAACACGGTTTGTGCTAGCTCTTTGAAACTTGACACAATAAAGCAGTTTCAAGTTCTATCTCTATGCTTTGTTTGCTGTTGATGTAGCCCTAAGCAGAGACTGGCGAAAATCACTTTCATGGAAAGGGGTTGCCAAGCTTTCAAAAAACTACGAGTTGCCTGAAATCTCAGCAAATATTTTCTCACCCAATCTTGATGATTCTTTCAGTTAATGATCAGTACACCAAAACCACTTGGCTCACCAAATTTCGTTCTTCTAGGTTAAACCGTTCGTTTGCAGTAACCGTTTTCATTTTTAGGTTTCACTCTGTTTTCTCCCATAGGGATACATGTATTTGGAACTCTAAATCAAACACGGTTTGTGCTAGCTCTTTGAAACTTGACACAATAAAGCAGTTTCAAGTTCTATCTATACTTTGTTTGATGTTGATGTAGCCCTAAGCAGAGACTGGCGAAAATCACTTTCATGGAAAGGGGTTGCCAAGCTTCCAAAAAACTAAGAGTTGCCTGAAATTTCAGCGAACATTTTTTCACCCAATCTTGATGATTTTTTCAGGTAATGATAAGTAAACCAAAACCACTTGGCTCACCAAGTTTCGTTCTTCTAGGTTAAACAGTTCGTTTGCAGTAACCGTTTTCATTTTTAGGTTTCACTCTGTTTTCTCCTATGGGGATACATGTATTTGGAACTCTAAATCAAACACGGTTTGTGCTAGCTCTTTGAAACTTGACACAATAAAGCAGTTTCCAGTTCTATCTCTATGCTTTGTTTGCTGTTGATGTAGCCCTAAGCAGAGACTGGCGAAAATCACTTTCATGGAAAGGGGTTGCCAAGCTTCCAAAAAACTACGAGTTGCCTGAAATCTCAGCAAACATTTTTTCACCCAATCTTGATGATTCTTTCAGGTAATGATCACTACAGCAAAACCACTTGGCTCACCAAATTTCGTTCTTCTAGGTTAAACCGTTCGTTTGCAGTAACCGTTTTCATTTTTAGGTTTCACTCTGTTTTCTCCTATAGGGATACATGTATTTGGAACTCTAAATCAAACACGGTTTGTACTAGCTCTTTCAAACTTGACACAATAAAGCAGTTCCAGTTCTATCTCTATGCTTTGTTTGCTGTTGATGTAGCCCTAAGCAGAGACTGGCGAAAATCACTTTCATGGAAAGGGGTTGCCAAGCTTCCAAAAAACTAAGAGTTGCCTGAAATTTCAGCGAACATTTTTTCACCCAATCTTGATGATTTTTCAGGTAATGATCAGTACACCAAAACCACTTGGCTCACCAAGTTTCGTTCTTCTAGGTTAAACCATTTGTTTGCAGTAACCGTTTTCATTTTTAGGTTTCACCCTGTTTTCTCCTATGGAAATACATGTATTTGGAACTCTAAATCAAACACGGTTTGTGCTAGCTCTTTGAAACTTGACACAATAAAGCAGTTTCAGTTCTATCTCTATGGTTTGTTTGCTGTTGATGTAGCCCTAAGCAGAGACTGGAGAAAATCACTTTCATGGAAAGGGGTTGCCAAGCTTCCAAAAAACTACGAGTTGCCTGAAATCTCAGCAAATATTTTCTCACCCAATCTTGATGATTCTTTCAGGTAATGATCACTACACCAAAACCACTTGGCTCACCAAATTTCGTTCTTCTAGGTTAAACCGTTCGTTTGCAGTAACCGTTTTCATTTTTAGGTTTCACTCTGTTTTCTCCTATAGGGATACATGTATTTGGAACTCTAATCAAACACGGTTTGTGCTAGCTCTTTGAAACTTGACACAATAAAGCAGTTTCAAGTTCTGTCTCTATGATTTGTTTGCTGTTGATGTAGCCCTAAGCAGTGACTGGCGAAAATCACTTTTATGGAAATGGGTTGCTAAGCTTCCAAAAAACTAAGAGTTGCCTGAAATCTCACCAAACATTTTTTTATCCAATCTTGATGATTCTCTCAGGTAATTATCAGTACACCAAAACCACTTGGTTCACCAAATTTCGTTCTTCTAGGTTAAACCGTTCGTTTGCAGTAACCGTTTTCATTTTTAGGTTTCACTCTGTTTTGTCCCATAGGGATACATGTATTTGGAACTCTAAATCAAACACGGTTTGTGCTAGCTCTTTGAAACTTGACACAGTAAAGCAGTTTCAAGTTCTATCTCTATGCTTTGTTTGCTGTTGATGTAGCCCTAAGCAGAGACTGGCAAAAAATCACTTTAATGGAAAGGGGTTGCCAAGCTTCCAAAAAACGACGAGTTGCCTGAAATCTCAGCAAATATTTTTTCACCCAATCTTGATGATTCTTTCATGTAATGATCAGTACACCAAAACCACATAGCTCACCAAATTTCGTTCTTCTAGGTTAAACCGTTCGTTTGCAGTAACCGTTTTCATTTTTAGGTTTCACTCTGTTTTCTCCTATAGGGATACATGTATTTGGAACTCTAAATCAAACACGGTTTGTGCTACCTCTTTGAAACTTGACACAATAAAGCAGATTCAAGTTCTATCTCTATGCTTTGTTTGCTGTTGATGTAGCCCTAAGCAGAGACTGGCGAAAATCCCTTTCATGGAAAGGGTTGCCAAGCTTCCAAAAAACTACGAGTTGCCTGAAATCTCAGCAAACATTTTTTTACCCAATCTTGATGATTCTTTCAGGTAATGATTAGTACACGAAAACCACTTGGCTCACCAAATTTCGTTCTTTTAGGTAAAACCGTTCGTTTTCAGTAACCGTTTTCATTTTTAGGTTTCACTCCGTTTTCTCCTATAGAGATACATGTATTTGGAATTCTAAGTTAAACAAGGTTTGTGCTAGCTCTTTGAAACTTGACACAATAAAGCAGTTTCAAGTTCTATCTCTATGCTTTGTTTGCTGTTGATGTAGCCTTAAGAAGAGAATGGTGAAAATCACTTTCATGGAAAGGGTTGCCAAGCTTCCAAAAAACTACGAGTTACCTGAAATCTCAGCAAAAATTTTTTCACCCAATCTTGATGATTCTTTCAGGTAATGATCAGTACACCAAAACCACGTGGCTCACCAAATTTCGTTCTTCTAGGTTAAACGTTCGTTTGCAGTAACCGTTTTCATTTTTAGGTTTCACTCTGTTTTTTCCTATAGGGATACATGTATTTGGAACTCTAAATGAAACACGGTTTGTGCTAGCTCTTTGAAACTTGACACAATAAAGCAGTTTCAATTTCTATCTCTTTGGTTTGTTTTCTGTTGATGTAGCCTAAGCAGAGACTGGCGAAAATCCCTTTCATCCCTTCATGGAATGGGGTTGCCAAGCTTCCAAAACTACGAGTTGCCTGAAATCTCAGCAAACATTTTTTCACCCAATCTTGATGATTCTTTCAGGTAATGATCAGTACACCAAAACCACTTGGCTCACCAAATTTCGTTCTTCTAGGTTAAACCGTTCGTTTGCAGTCACCGTTTTCATTTTTAGGTTTCAATCTGTTTTCTCCTATAGGGATACATGTATTTGGAACTCTAAATCAAACACGGTTTGTGCTAGCTCTTTGAAACTTGACACAGTAAAGCAATTTCCAGTTCTATCTCTATGCTTTGTTTGCTGTTGATGTAGCCCTAAGCAGAGACTGGCGAAAATCACTTTCATGGAAAGGGGTTGCCAAGCTTCCAAAAAACTACGAGTTGCCTGAAATCTCAGCAAACATTTTTTCACCCAATCTTGATGATTCTTTCAGGTAATGATCAGTACACAAAAACCACTTGGCTCACCAAAATTTCGTTCTTCTAGGTTAAACCGTTCGTTTGCAGTAACCGTTTTCATTTTTAGGTTTCACTCTGTTTTCTCCTATAGGGATACATGTATTTGGAACTCTAAATCAAACACGGTTTGTGCTAGCTCTTTGAAACTTGGCACAATAAAGCAGTTTCCAGTTCTATCTCTATGCTTTGTTTGCTGTTGATGTAGCCCTAAGCAGAGACTGGCGAAATTCACTTTCATGGAAAGGGGTTGCCAAGCTTCCAAAAAACTACGAGTTGCCTGAAATCTCAGCAAACATTTTTCACCCAATCTTGATGATTCTTTCAGGTAATGATCAGTACACCAAAACCACTTGGCTCACCAAATTCGTTCTTCTAGGTTAAACCGTTCGTTTGCAGTAACCGTTTACATTTTTAGGTTTCACTCTGTTTTCTCCTATAGGGATACATGTATTTGGAACTCTAAATCAAACACGGTTTGTGCTAGCTCTTTGAAACTTGACACAATAAAGCAGTTTCAAGTTCTATCTCTATGCTTTGTTTGATGTTGATGTAGCCCTAAGCAGAGACTGGCGAAAATCACGTTCATGGAAAAGGGTTGCCAAGCTTCCAAAAACTACGAGTTGGCTGAAATCTCAGCAAACATTTTTTCAGCCAATCTTGATGATTCTTTCAGGTAATGATCAGTACACCAAAACCACTTAACTCACCAAATTTTGTTTTTCTAGGTTAAACCGTTCGTTTGCAGTAACTGTTTTCATTTTTAGGTTTCACTCTGTTTTATCCTATAGGGATACATGTATTTGGAACTCTAAATCTAACACGGTTTGTGCTAGCTCTTGAAACTTGACACAATAAAGCAGTTTCAAGTTCTATCTCTATGGTTTGTTTGCTGTTGATGTAGCCCTAAGCAGAGACTGGCGAAAATCACTTTCATGGAAAGGGGTTGCCAAGCTTCCAAAAAACTACGAGTTGCCTGAAATCTCAGCAAATATTTTCTCACCCAATCTTGGATGATTCTTTCAGGTAATGATCACTACACCAAAACCACTTGGCTCACCAAATTTCGTTCTTCTAGGTTAAACCGTTCGTTTGCAGTAACCGTTTTCATTTTTAGGTTTCACTCTGTTTTGTCCCATAGGGATACATGTATTTGGAACTCTAAATCAAACACGGTTTGTGCTAGCTCTTTGAAACTTGACACAGTAAAGCAGTTTCAAGTTCTATCTCTATGCTTTGTTTGCTGTTGATGTAGCCCTAAGCAGAGACTGGCAAAAATCACTTTCATGGAAAGGGGTTGCCAAGCTTCCAAAAAAGGACGAGTTGCCTGAAATCTCAGCAAATATTTTTTCACCAATCTTGATGATTCTTTCATGTAATGATCAGTACACCAAAACCACATAGCTCACCAAATTTCGTTCTTCTAGGTTAAACCGTTCGTTTGCAGTAACCGTTTTCATTTTTAGGTTTCACTCTGTTTTCTCCTATAGGGATACATGTATTTGGAACTCTAAATCAAACACGGTTTGTGCTACCTCTTTGAAACTTGACACAATAAAGCAGATTCAAGTTCTATCTCTATGCTTTGTTTGCTGTTGATGTAGCCCTAAGCAGAGACTGGCGAAAATCCCTTTCATGGAAAGGGGTTGCCAAGCTTCCAAAAAACTACGAGTTGCCTGAAATCTCAGCAAACATTTTTTTACCCAATCTTGATGATTCTTTCAGGTAATGATTAGTACACGAAAACCACTTGGCTCACCAAATTTCGTTCTTCTAGGTAAAACCGTTCGTTTTCAGTAACCGTTTTCATTTTTAGGTTTCACTCCGTTTTCTCCTATAGAGATACATGTATTTGGAATTCTAAGTTAAACAAGGTTTGTGCTAGCTCTTTGAAACTTGACACAATAAAGCAGTTTCAAGTTCTATCTCTATGCTTTGATTGCTGTTGATGTAGCCTTAAGAAGAGAATGGTGAAAATCACTTTCATGGAAAGGGGTTGCCAAGCTTCCAAAAAACTACGAGTTACCTGAAATCTCAGCAAAAATTTTTTCACCCAATCTTGATGATTCTTTCAGGTAATGATCAGTACACCAAAACCACGTGGCTCACCAAATTTCGTTCTTCTAGGTTAAACGTTCGTTTGCAGTAACCGTTTTCATTTTTAGGTTTCACTCTGTTTTTTCCTATAGGGATACATGTATTTGGAACTCTAAATGAAACACGGTTTGTGCTAGCTCTTTGAAACTTGACACAATAAAGCAGTTTCAATTTCTATCTCTTTGGTTTGTTTTCTGTTGATGTAGCCCTAAGCAGAGACTGGCGAAAATCCCTTTCATGGAATGGGGTTGCCAAGCTTCCAAAAACTACGAGTTGCCTGAAATCTCAGCAAACATTTTTTCACCCAATCTTGATGATTCTTCCAGGTAATGATCAGTACACCAAAACCACTTGGCTCACCAAATTTCGTTCTTCTAGGTTAAACCGTTCGTTTGCAGTCACCGTTTTCATTTTTAGGTTTCAATCTGTTTTCTCCTATAGGGATACATGTATTTGGAACTCTAAATCAAACACGGTTTGTGCTAGATCTTTGAAACTTGACACAGTAAAGCAATTTCCAGTTCTATCTCTATGCTTTGTTTGCTGTTGATGTAGCCCTAAGCAGAGACTGGCGAAAATCACTTTCATGGAAAGGGGTTGCCAAGCTTCCAAAAAAACTACGAGTTGCCTGAAATCTCAGCAAACATTTTTTCCCCCAATCTTGATGATTCTTTCAGGTAATGATCAGTACACAAAAACCACTTGGCTCACCAAATTTCGTTCTTCTAGGTTAAACCGTTCGTTTGCAGTAACCGTTTTCATTTTTAGGTTTCACTCTGTTTTCTCCTATAGGGATACATGTATTTGGAACTCTAAATCAAACACGGTTTGTGCTAGCTCTTTGAAACTTGGCACAATAAAGCAGTTTCCAGTTCTATCTCTATGCTTTGTTTGCTGTTGATGTAGCCCTAAGAAGAGACTGGCGAAAATCCCTTTCATGGAAAGGGGTTGCCAAGCTTCCAAAAAACTACGAGTTGCCTGAAATCTCAGCAAACATTTTTTCACCCAATCTTGATGATTCTTTCAGGTAATGATCAGTACACCAAAACCACTTGGCTCACCAAATTTCGTTCTTCTAGGTTAAACCGTTCGTTTGCAGTAACCGTTTACATTTTTAGGTTTCACTCTGTTTTCTCCTATAGGGATACATGTATTTGGAACTCTAAATCAAACACGGTTTGTGCTAGCTCTTTGAAACTTGACACAATAAAGCAGTTTCAAGTTCTATCTCTATGCTTTGTTTGATGTTGATGTAGCCCTAAGCAGAGACTGGCGAAAATTACGTTCATGGAAAAGGGTTGCCAAGCTTCCAAAAAACTACGAGTTGGCTGAAATCTCAGCAAACATTTTTTCAGCCAATCTTGATGATTCTTTCAGGTAATGATCAGTACACCAAATCCACTTAACTCACCAAATTTTGTTTTTCTAGTTAAACCGTTCGTTTGCAGTAACTGTTTTCATTTTTAGGTTTCACTCTGTTTTATCCTATAGGGATACATGTATTTGGAACTCTAAATCTAACACGGTTTGTGCTAGCTCTTTGAAACTTGACACAATAAAGCAGTTTCAAGTTCTATCTCTATGGTTTGTTTGCTGTTGATGTAGCCCTAAGCAGAGACTGGCGAAAATCACTTTCATGGAAAGGGGTTGCCAAGCTTCCAAAAAACTACGAGTTGCCTGAAATCTCAGCAAATATTTTCTCACCGAATCTTGATGATTCTTTCAGGTAATGATCACTACACCAAAACCACTTGGCTCACCAAATTTCGTTCTTCTAGGTTAAACCGTTCGTTTGCAGTAACCGTTTTCATTTTTAGGTTTCACTCTGTTTTCTCCTATAGGGATACATGTATTTGGAACTCTAAATCAAACACGGTTTGTGCTAGCTCTTTGAAACTTGACACAATAAAGCAGTTTCAAGTTCTGTCTCTATGATTTGTTTGCTGTTGATGTAGCCCTAAGCAGAGACTGGCGAAAATCACTTTTATGGAAATGGGTTGCCAAGCTTCCAAAAAACTAAGAGTTGCCTGAAATCTCACCAAACATTTTTTTATCCAATCTTGATGATTCTCTCAGGTAATTATCAGTACACCAAAACCACTTGGTTCACCAAATTTCGTTCTTCTAGGTTAAACCGTTCGTTTGCAGTAACCGTTTTCATTTTTAGGTTTCACTCTGTTTTGTCCCATAGGGATACATGTATTTGGAACTCTAAATCAAACACGGTTTGTGCTAGCTCTTTGAAACTTGACACAGTAAAGCATTTTCAAGTTCTATCTCTATGCTTTGTTTGCTGTTGATGTAGCCCTAAGCAGAGACTGGCAAAAATCACTTTCATGGAAAGGGGTTGCCAAGCTTCCAAAAACGACGAGTTGCCTGAAATCTCAGCAAATATTTTTTCACCCAATCTTGATGATTCTTTCATGTAATGATCAGTACACCAAAACCACATAGCTCACCAAATTTCGTTCTTCTAGGTTAAACCGTTCGTTTGCAGTAACCGTTTTCATTTTTAGGTTTCACTCTGTTTTCTCCTATAGGGATACATGTATTTGGAACTCTAAATCAAACACGGTTTGTGCTACCTCTTTGAAACTTGACACAATAAAGCAGATTCAAGTTCTATCTCTATGCTTTGTTTGCTGTTGATGTAGCCCTAAGCAGAGACTGGCGAAAATCCCTTTCATGGAAAGGGGTTGCCAAGCTTCCAAAAAACTACGAGTTGCCTGAAATCTCAGCAAACATTTTTTTACCCAATCTTGATGATTCTTTCAGGTAATGATTAGTACACGAAAACCACTTGGCTCACCAAATTTCGTTCTTTTAGGTAAAACCGTTCGTTTTCAGTAACCGTTTTCATTTTTAGGTTTCACTTCGTTTTCTCCTATAGAGATACATGTATTTGGAATTCTAAGTTAAACAAGGTTTGTGCTAGCTCTTTGAAACTTGACACAATAAAGCAGTTTCAAGTTCTATCTCTATGCTTTGTTTGCTGTTGATGTAGCCTTAAGAAGAGAATGGTGAAAATCACTTTCATGGAAAGGGGTTGCCAAGCTTCCAAAAAACTACGAGTTACCTGAAATCTCAGCAAAAATTTTTTCACCCAATCTTGATGATTCTTTCAGGTAATGATCAGTACACCAAAACCACGTGGCTCACCAAATTTCGTTCTTCTAGGTTAAACGTTCGTTTGCAGTAACCGTTTTCATTTTTAGGTTTCACTCTGTTTTTTCCTTTAGGGATACATGTATTTGGAACTCTAAATGAAACACGGTTTGTGCTAGCTCTTTGAAACTTGACACAATAAAGCAGTTTCAATTTCTATCTCTTTGGTTTGTTTTCTGTTGATGTAGCCCTAAGCAGAGACTGGCGAAAATCCCTTTCATGGAATGGGGTTGCCAAGCTTCCAAAAACTACGAGTTGCCTGAAATCTCAGCAAACATTTTTTCACCCAATCTTGATGATTCTTCCAGGTAATGATCAGTACACCAAAACCACTTGGCTCACCAAATTTCGTTCTTCTAGGTTAAACCGTTCGTTTGCAGTCACCGTTTTCATTTTTAGGTTTCAATCTGTTTTCTCCTATAGGGATACATGTATTTGGAACTCTAAATCAAACACGGTTTGTGCTAGATCTTTGAAACTTGACACAGTAAAGCAATTTCCAGTTCTATCTCTATGCTTTGTTTGCTGTTGATGTAGCCCTAAGCAGAGACTGGCGAAAATCACTTTCATGGAAAGGGGTTGCCAAGCTTCCAAAAAAACTACGAGTTGCCTGAAATCTCAGCAAACATTTTTTCACCCAATCTTGATGATTCTTTCAGGTAATGATCAGTACACAAAAAACCACTTGGCTCACCAAATTTCGTTCTTCTAGGTTAAACCGTTCGTTTGCAGTAACCGTTTTCATTTTTAGGTTTCACTCTGTTTTCTCCTATAGGGATACATGTATTTGGAACTCTAAATCAAACACGGTTTGTGCTAGCTCTTTGAAACTTGGCACAATAAAGCAGTTTCCAGTTCTATCTCTATGCTTTGTTTGCTGTTGATGTAGCCCTAAGCAGAGACTGGCGAAATTCACTTTCATGGAAAGGGGTTGCCAAGCTTCCAAAAAACTAGGAGTTGCCTGAAATCTCAGCAAACATTTTTTCACCCAATCTTGATGATTCTTTCAGGTAACGATCAGTACACCAAAACCACTTGGCTCATTAAATTTCGTTCTTCTAGGTTAAACCGTTCGTTTGCAGTAACTGTTTTCATTTTTAGGTTTCACTCTGTTTTCTCCTATAGGGATACATGTATTTGGAACTCTAAATCAAACACGGTTTGTGCTAGCTCTTTGAAACTTGACACAATAAAGCTGTTTCAAGTTCTATCTCTATGCTTTGTTTGCTGTTGATGTAGCCCTAAGCAGAGACTGGCGAAAATCACTTTCATGGAAAGGGGTTGCCAAGCTTCCAAAAAACTACGAGTTGCCTGAAATCTCAGCAACCATTTTTTCACCCAATCTTGATGATTCTTTCAGGTAATGATCAGTACACCAAAACCACTTGGCTCACCAAATTTCGTTCTTCTAGGTTAAACCGTTCGTTTGCAGTAACCGTTTTCATTTTTAGGTTTCACTCTGTTTTCTCCTATAGGGATACATGTATTTGGAACTCTAAATCAAACACGGTTTGTGCTAGCTCTTTGAAACTTAACACAATAAAGCAGATTCAAGTTCTATTTCTACACTTTGTTTTCTGTTGATGTAGCCCTAAGCAGAGACTGGCGAAAATCCCTTTCATGGAAAGGGGTTGCCAAGCTTCCAAAAAAACTACGAGTTGCCTGAAATCTCAGCAAACATTTTTTCACCCAATCTTGATGATTCTTTCAGGTAATGATCAGTACACCAAAACCACTTGGCTCACCAAATTTCGTTCTTCTAGGTTAAACCGTTCGTTTGCAGTAACCGTTTTCATTTTTAGGTTTCACTCTGTTTTCTCCTATAGGGATACATGTATTTGGAACTCTAAATCAAACACGTTTCGTGCTAGCTCTTTGAAACTTGACACAATAAAGCAGTTTCAAGTTCTATCTCTATGCTTTGTTTGCTGTTGATGTAGGCCTAAGCAGAGACTGGCGAAAATAACTTTCATGGAAAGGGGTTGCCAAGCTTCCAAAAAACTACGAGTTGCCTGAAATCTCAGCAAACATTTTTCACCCAATCTTGATGATTCTTTCAGGTAATGATCAGTACACCAAAACCACTTGGCTCACCAAATTTCGTTCTTCTAGGTTAAACCGTTCGTTTGCAGTAACCGTTTTCATTTTTAGGTTTCACTCTGTTTTCTCCTGTAAGGATACATGTATTTGGAACTCTAAATCAAACACGGTTTGTGCTAGCTCTTTGAAACTTGACACAATAAAGCAGTTTCAAGTTCTATCTCTACGGTTTGTTTGCTGTTGATGTAGCCCTAAGCAGAGACTGGCGAAATTCACTTTCATGGAAAGGGGTTGCCAAGCTTCCAAAAAACTAGGAGTTTCTTGAAATCTCAGCAACCATTTTTTCACCCAATCTTGATGATTCTTTCAGGTAATGATCAGTACACCAAAACCACTTGGCTCACCAAATTTCGTTCTTCTAGGTTAAACCGTTCGTTTGCAGTAACCGTTTTCATTTTTAGGTTTCACTCTGTTTTCTCCTATAGGGATACATGTATTTGGAACTCTAAATCAAACACGGTTTGTGCTAGCTCTTTGAAACTTGACACAATAAAGCAGTTTCAAGTTCTCTCTCTACGGTTTGTTTGCTGTTGATGTAGCCCTAAGCAGAGACTGGCGAAAAATCACTTTGATGGAAAGGGGTTGCCAAGCTTCCAGAAAACTACGAGTTGCCTGAAATCTCAGCAAACATTTTTTCACCCAATCTTGATGATTCTTTCAGGTAATGATCAGTACCCCAAACCACATGGCTCACCAAATTTCGTTCTTCTACGTTAAACCGTTCGTTTGCAGTAACCTTTTTTATTTTTAGGTTTCACTCTGTTTTCTCCTATAGGGATACATGTATTTGGAACTCTAAATCAAACACGGTTTGTGCTAGCTCTTTGAAACTTGACACAATAAAGCAGTTTCAAGTTCTATCTCTATGCTTTGTTTGCTGTTGATGTAGCCCTAAACAAAGACTGGCGAAAATCACTTTAATGGAAAGGGGTTGCCAAGCTTCCAAAAAACTACAAGTTGCCTCAAATCTCAGCAAACATTTTTTCACCCAATCTTGATGATTCTTTCAGGTAATGATCAGTACACCAAAACCACTTGGCTCACCAAATTTCGTTCTTTTAGGGTAAACCGTTCGTTTGAGTAACCGTTTTCATTTTTAGGTTTCACTCTGTTTTCTCCTATAGGGATACATGTATTTGGAACTCAAAATCAAACACGGTTTATGCTAGCTCTTTGAAACTTGACACAATAAAGCAGTTTCAAGTTCTATCTCTATGCTTTGTTTGCTGTTGATGTAGCCCTAAGCAGAGTCTGGCGAAAATCACTTTCATGGAAAGGGGTTGCCAAGCTTCCAAAAAACTACGAGTTGCCTGAAATCTCAGCAAATATTTTTTCACCCAATCTTGATGATTCTTTCAGGTAATGATCAGTACACCAAAACCACTTGGCTCACCATATTTCGTTCTTCTAGGTTAAACCGTTCGTTTGCAGTAACCGTTTTTATTTTTAGGTTTCACTCTGTTTTCTCCTATAGGGATACATGTATTTGGAACTCTAAATCAAACACGGTTTGTGCTAGCTCTTTGAAACTTGACACAATAAAGCAGTTTCAAGTTCTCTCTCTATGCTTTGTTTGCTGTTGATGTAGCCCTAAGCAGAGACTGGCGAAAATCACGTTCATGGAAAGGGGTTGCCCAGCTTCCAAAAAACTACGAGTTGCCTGAAATCTCACCAAACATTTTCTCACCCAATCTTGATGATTCTTTAAGGTAATGATCAGTACACCAAAACCACTTGGTTCACCAAATTTCGTTCTTCTAGGTTAAACCGTTCGTTTGCAGTAACCTTTTCATTTTTAGGTTTCACTCTGTTTTCTCCTATAGGGATACATGTATTTGGAACTCTAAATCAAACACGGTTTGTGCTAGCTCTTTGAAACTTGACACAATAAAGCAGTTTCAAGTTCTATCTCTATGCTTTGTTTGCTGTTGATGTAGCCCTAAGCAGAGACTGGCGAATATCACTTTCATGGAGAGGGGTTGCCAAGCTTCCAAAAAACTGCGACTTGCCTGAAATTTCAGCAAACATTTTTTCACCCAGTCTTGATGATTCTTTCAGGTAATGATCAGTACACCAAAATGACTTGGCTCACCAAATTTCGTTCTTCTAGGTTAAAGCGTTCGTTTGCAGTAACCGTTTTCATTTTTAGGTTTCACCCTGTTTTCTCCTATAGGGATACATGTATTTGGAACTCTAAATCAAACACGGTTTGTGCTAGCTCTTTGAAACTTGACACAATAAAGCAGTTTCAAGTTCTCTCTCTACGGTTTCTTTGCTGTTGATGTAGCCCTAAGCAGAGACTGGCGAAAATCACTTTTATGGAATGGGGTTGCCAAGCTTCCAGAAAACTACGAGTTGCCTGAAATCTCAGCAAACATTTTTTCACCCAATCTTGATGATTCTTTCAGGTAATGATCAGTACCCCAAAACCACTTGGCTCACCAAATTTCGTTCTTCTACGTTAAACCGTTCGTTTGCAGTAACCTTTTTTATTTTTAGGTTTCACTCTGTTTTCTCCTATAGGGATACATGTATTTGGAACTCTAAATCAAACACGGTTTGTGCTAGCTCTTTGAAACTTGACACAATATAGCAGTTTCAAGTTCTGTCTCTATGCTTTGTTTGCTGTTGATGTAGCCCTAAGCAGAGACTGGCGAAAATACCTTTCATGGAAAAGGTTTGCCAAGCTTCCAAAAAACTACTAGTTGCCTGAAATCTCAGCAAACATTTTTTTAGCCAATCTTGATGATTCTTTCAGGTAATGATCAGTACACCAAAACCACTTGGCTCACCAAATTTCGTTCTTCTAGGTTAAACCGTTCGTTTGCAGTAACCGTTTTCATTTTAGGTTTCACTCTGTTTTCTCCTATAGGGATACATGTGTTTGGAACTCTAAATCAAACACGGTTTGTGCTAGCTCTTTGAAACTTGACACAATAAAGCAGTTTCAAGTTCTATCTCTATGCTTTGTTTGCTGTTGATGTAGCCCTAAGCAGAGACTGGCGAAAATCACTTTTATGGAAAGGGGTTGCCAAGCTTCCAAAAAACTACGAGTTTCCTGAAATCTCAGCAAATATTTTTTCACCCAATCTTGATGATTCTTTCAGGTAATGATCAGTACACCAAAACCACTTGGCTCACCAAATTTCGTTCTTCTAGGTTAAACCGTTCGTTTGCCGTAACCGTTTTTATTTTTAGGTTTCACTCTGTTTTCTCCTATAGGGATACATGTATTTGGAACTCTAAATCAAACACGGTTAGTGCTAGCTCTTTGAAACTTGACACAATAAAGCAGTTTCAAGTTCTCTCTCTATGGTTTGTTTGCTGTTGATGTAGCCCTAATCAGAGACTGGCGAAAATCACTTTCATGAAGAGGGGTTGCCAAGCTTCCAAAAAACTACGAGTTGCCTGAAATCTCAGCAAACATTTTTTCACCCAATCTTGATGATTCTTTCAGGTAATGATCAGTACACCAAAACCACTTGGCTCACCAAATTTCGTTCTTCTAGGTTAAACCGTTCGTTTGCAGTAACCGTTTTCATTTTTAGGTTTCACTCTGTTTTCTCCTATAGGGATACATGTATTTGGAACTCTAAATCAAACACTTTTCGTGCTAGCTCTTTGAAACTTGACACAATAAAGCAGTTTAAAGTTCTATCCCTATGCTTTGTTTGCTGTTGATGTAGGCCTAAGCAGAGACTGGCGAAAATAACTTTCATGGAAAGGGGTTGCCAAGCTTCCAAAAAACTACGAGTTGCCTGAAATCTCAGCAAACATTTTTTCACCCAATCTTGATGATTCTTTCAGGTAATGATCAGTACACCAAAACCACTTGGCTCACCAAATTTCGTTCTTCTAGGTTAAACCGTTCGTTTGCAGTAACCGTTTTCATTTTTAGGTTTCACTCTGTTTTCTCCTATAAGGATACATGTGTTTGGAACTCTAAATCAAACACGGTTTGTGCTAGCTCTTTGAAACTTGACACAATAAAGCAGTTTCAAGTTCTATCTCTATGCTTTGTTTGCTGTTGATGTAGCCCTAAGCAGAGACTGGTGAAAATCACTTTAATGGAATGGGGTTTCCAAGCTTCCAAAAAACTACGAGTTGCCTGAAATCTCAGCAAACATTTTTTCACCTAATCTTGATGATTCTTTCAGGTAAAGATCAGTACACCAAAACCACTTGGCTCTCCAAATTTCGTTCCTCTAGGGTAAACCGTTCGTATGCAGTAACCGTTTTCATTTTTAGGTTTCACCCTGTTTTCTCCTATAGGGATACATGTATTTGGAACTCTAAATCAAACACAGTTTGTGCTAGCTCTTTGAAACTTGACACAATAAAGCAGTTTCAAGTTCTCTCTCTATGGTTTCTTTGCTGTTGATGTAGCCCTAAACAAAGACTGGCGAAAATCACTTTCATGGAAAGAAGTTGCCAAGCTTCCAGGAAACTACGAGTTGCCGGAAATCTCAGCAAACATTTCTTCACCTAATATTGATGATACTTTCAGGTAATGATCAGTACACCAAACCACTTGGCTCACCAAATTTCGTTCTTCTAGGTTAAACCGTTCGTTTGCAGTTACCGTTTTCATTTTTAGGTTTCACTCAGTTTTCTCTATAGGGATACATGTATTTGAAACTCTAAATCAAACACGGTTTTTGCTAGCTCTTTGAAACTTGACACAATAGTGCAGTTTCAAGTTCTCTCTCTATGGTTTCTTTGCTGTTGATGTAGCCCTAAACAAAGACTGGCGAAAATCACTTTCATGGAAAGGGGTTGCCAAGCTTCCAGGAAACTACGAGTTGCCTGAAATCTCAGCAAACATTATTTCACCCAATCTTGATGATTCATTCAGGTAATGATCAGTACACCAAAACCACTTGGCTCACCAAATTTCGTTCTAGGTTAAACCGTTCGTTTGCAGTAACCGTTTTCATTTTTAGGTTTCACTCTGTTTTCTCCTATAGGGATACATGAATTTGGAACTCTAAATCAAACACGGTTTGTGCTAGCTCTTTGAAACTTGACACAATATAGCAGTTTCAAGTTCTGTCTCTATGCTTTGTTTCCTGTTGATTTAGCCCTAAGCAGAGACTGGCGAAAATCCCTTTCATGGAAAAGGGTTGCCAAGCTTCCAAAAAACTACTAGTTGCCTGAAATCTCAGCAAACTTTTTTTTACCCAATCTTGATGATTCTTTCAGGTAATGATCAGTACACCAAAACCACTTGGCTCACCAAATTTCGTTCTTCTAGGTTAAGCTGTTCGTTTGCAGTAACCGTTTTCATTTTTAGGTTTCACTCTGTTTTCTCCTATAGGGATACATGTGTTTGGAACTCTAAATCAAACACGGTTTGTGCTAGCTCTTTGAAACAGATAAAAAAAATAAAGCAGTCAAGTGCTATCTCTATGCTTTCTTTGCAGTTGATGTAGCCCTAAACAGAGACTGGCGAAAATCACTTTCATGGAAAGGGGTTGCCAAGCTTCCAAAAAACTACGAGTTGCCTGAAATCTCAGAAAACATTTTTTGACCCAATCTTGATGATTCTTTCAGGTAATGATCAGTACACCAAAACCACTTGGCTCACCAAATTTCGTTCTTCTAGGTTAAACCGCTCGTTTGCAGTAACCGTTTTCATTTTTAGGTTTCACTCTGTTTTCTCCTATAGGGATACATGTATTTGTAACTCTAAATCAAACACGGTTTGTGCTAGCTCTTTGAAACTTGACACAATAAAGCATTTTCAAGTTCTCTCTCTATGGTTTGTTTGCTGTTGATGTAGCCCTAAGCAGAGACTGGCGAAAATCTCTTTCATGGAAAGGGGTTGCCAAGCTTCCAAAAAACTACGAGTTGCCTGAAATCTCATCAAACATTTTTTCACCCAATCTTGATGATTCTTTCAGGTAATGATCAGTACACCAAAACCACTTGGCTCACCAAATTTTGTTCTTCCAGGTTAAACCGTTCGTTTGCAGTAAGCGTTTTCATTTATAGGTTTCACTCTGTTTTCTCCTATAGGGATACATGTATTTGGAACTCTAAATCAAACACGGTTTGTGCTAGCTCTTTGAAACTTGACACAATAAAGCACTTTTTAGTTCTATCTCTATGCTTTGTTTGCTGTTGATGTAGCCCTAAGCAGAGATTGGCGAAAATCACTTTCATGGAAAGGGGTTGCCAAGCTTCCAAAAAACTACGAGTTGCCTGAAATCTCAGCAAACATTTTTTCACCCAATCTTGATTATTCTTTCAGGTAATGATCAGTACACCAAAACCACTTGGATCACCAAATTTCGTTCTTCTAGGTTAAACCGTTCGTTTGCAGTAACCGTTTTCATTTTTAGGTTTCACTCTGTTTTCTCCTATAGGGATACATGTATTTGGAACTCTAAATCAAACACGGTTTGTGCTAGCTCTTTGAAACTTGATACAATAAAGCAGTTTCAAGTTCTATCTCTATGCTTTGTTTGCTGTTGATGTAGCCCTAAGCAGAGACTGGCGAAAATCACTTTACCGAAAGGGGTTGCCAAGCTTCCAAAAAACTACGAGTTTCCTGAAATCTCAGCAAATATTTTTTCACCCAATCTTGATGATTCTTTCAGGTAATGATCAGTACACCAAAACCACTTGGCTCACCAAATTTCGTTCTTCTAGGTTAAACCGTTCGTTTGCAGTTACCGTTTTCATTTTTAGGTTTCACTCTGTTTTCTCCGATAGGGATACATGTATTTGAAACTCTAAATCAAACACGGTTTGTCCTAGCTCTTTGAAACTTGACACAATAAAGCAGTTTCAAGTTCTCTCTCTATGGTTTGTTTGCTGTTGATGTAGCCCTAATCCAAGACTGGCGAAAATCACTTTCATGGAAAGGGGTTGCCAAGCTTCCAGAAAACTACGAGTTGCCTGAAATCTCAGCAAACATTTTTTCACCTAATCTTGATGATACTTTCAGGTAATGATCAGTACACCAAAACCACTTGGCTCACCAAATTTCGTTCTTCTAGGTTAAACCGTTCGTTTGCAGTTACCGTTTTCATTTTTAGGTTTCACTCTGTTTTCTCCTATAGGGATACATGTATTTGAAACTCTAAATCAAACACGGTTTGTGCTAGCGCTTTGAAACTTGACACAATAATGCAGTTTCAAGTTCTCTCTCTATGGTTTCTTTGCTGTTGATGTAGCCCTAAACAAAGACTGGCGAAAATCACTTTCATGGAAAGAAGTTGCCAAGCTTCCAGGAAACTACGAGTTGCCTGAAATCTCAGCAAACATTTTTTCACCTAATCTTGATGATACTTTCAGGTAATGATCAGTACACCAAAACCACTTGGCTCACCAAATTTCGTTCTTCTAGGTTAAACCGTTCGTTTGCAGTTACCGTTTTCATTTTTAGGTTTCACTCTGTTTTCTCCTATAGGGATACATGTATTTGAAACTCTAAATCAAACACGGTTTTTTCTAGCTTTTTGAAACTTGACAAAATAGTGCAGTTTCAAGTTCTCTCTCTATGGTTTCTTTGCTGTTGATGTAGCCCTAAACAAAGACTGGCGAAAATCACTTTCATGGAAAGGGGTTGCCAAGCTTCCAGGAAACTACGAGTTGGCTGAAATCTCAGAAAACATTATTTCACCCAATCTTGATGATTCTTTCAGGTAATGATCAGTACACCAAAACCACTTGGCTCACCAAATTTCGTTCTAGGTTAAAACGTTCGTTTGCAGTAACCATTTTCATTTTTAGGTTTCACTCTGTTTTCTCCCAAAGGGATACATGTATTTGGAACTCTAAATCAAACACGGTTTGTGCTAGCTCTTTGAAACTTGACACAATAAAGCAGTTTCAAGTTCTATCACTATGCTTTGTTTGCTGTTGATGTAGCCCTAAGCAGAGACTGGCGAAAATCCCTTTCATGGAAAGGGGTTGCCAAGCTTCCAAAAAACTATGAGTTGCCTGAAATCTCAGAAAACATTTTTTCACCCAATCTTGATGATTCTTTCAGGTAACGATCAGTACAAAAAAACCACTTGGCTCACCAAATTTTGTTCTTCAAGGTTAAACCGTTCGTTTGCAGTAAGCGTTTTCATTTTTAGGTTTCACTCTGTTTTCTCCTATAGGGATACATGTATTTGGAACTCTAAATCAAACACGGTTTGTGCTAGCTCTTTGAAACTTGACACAATAAAGCAGTTTCCAGTTCTATCTCTATGCTTTTTTTGCTGTTGATGTAGCCCTAAGCAGAGACTGGCGAAAATCACTTTCATGGAAAGGGGTTGCCAAGCTTCCAAAAAACTATGAGTTGCCTGAAATCTCAGCAAACATTTTTTCACCCAATCTTGATGATTCTTTCAGGTAATGATCAGTCCACCAAAACCACTTGGCTCACCAAATTTCGTTCTTCTAGGTTAAACCGTTCGTTTGCAGTAACCGTTTTCATTTTTAGGTTTCACTCTGTTTTCTCCTATAGGGATACATGTATTTGGAACTCTAAATCAAACACGGTTTGTGCTAGCTCTTTGAAACTTGACACAATAAAGTAGTTTCAAGTTTTATCTCTATGCTTTGTTTGCTGTTGATGTAGCCCTAAGCAGAGACTGGCGAAAATCACTGTCATGGAAAGGGGTTGCCAAGCTTCCAAAAAACTACGAGTTTCCTGAAATCTCAGCAAACATTTGTTCACCCAATCTTGAAGATTCTTTCAGGTAATGATCAGTACAACAAAACCACTTGGCTCACCAAATTTCGTTCTTCTAGGTTAAACCGTTCGTTTGCAGTAACCGTTTTCATTTTTAGGTTTCACTCTGTTTTCTCCTATAGGGATACATGTATTTGGAACTCTAAATCAAACACGGTTTGTGCTAGCTCTTTGAAACTTGACACAATAAAGCAGTTTCAAGTTCTATCTCTATGCTTTGTTTGCTGTTGATGTAGCCCTAAGCAGAGACTGGCGAAAATCCCTTTCATGGAATGGGGTTGCCAAGCTTCCAAAAAACTACGAGTTGCCTGAAATCTCAGCAAACATTTTTTCACCCAATCTTGATGATTCCTTCAGGTAATGATCAGTACACCAAAACCACTTGGCTCACCAAATTTCGTACTTCTAGGTTAAACCGTTCGTTTGCAGTAACCGTTTTCATTTTTAGGTTTCACTCTGTTTTCTCCCAAAAGAATACATGTATTTGTAACTCTAAATCAAACACGGTTTGTGCTAGCTCTTTGAAACTTGACACTTTAAAGCAGTTTCAAGTTCTATCACTATGCTTTGTTTGCTGTTGATGTAGCCCTAAGCAGACACTGGCAAAAATCCCTTTCATGGAAAGGGGTTGCCAAGCTTCCAAAAATCTATGAGTTGCCAGAAATCTCAGCAAACATTTTTCCACCCAATCTTGATGATTCTTTCAGGTAATGATCAGTACAAAAAAACCACTTGGCTCACCAAATTTCGTTCTTCTAGGTTAAACCGTTCATTTGCAGTAACCATTTTCATTTTTAGGTTTCACTCTGTTTTCTCCTATAGGGATACATGTATTTGGAACTCTAAATCAAACACGGTTTGTGCTAGCTCTTTTAAACTTGACACAATAAAGCAGTTTCAAGTTCTATCTCTATGCTTTGTTTGCTGTTGATGTAGCCCTAAGCAGAGACTGGCGAAAATCCCTTTCATGGAAAGGGGTTGCCAAGCTTCCAAAAAAATATGAGTTGCCTGAAATCTCAGAAAACATTTTTTCACCCAATCTTGATGATTCTTTCAGGTAATGATCAGTACAAAAAAACCACTTGGCTCACCAAATTTCGTTCTTCTAGGTTAAACCTTTGATTTGCAGTAACCGTTTTCATTTTTAGGTTTCACTCTTTTTTCTCCTATAGGGATACATGTATTTGAATCTCTAAATCAAACACGGTTTGTGCTAGCTCTTTGAAACTTGACACAATAAAGCAGTGTCAAGTCCTATCTCTATGCTTTGTTTGCTGTTGATGTAGCCCTAAGCAGAGACTGGCGAAAATCACTTTCATTGAAAGGGGTTGCCAAGCTTCCAAAAAACTACGAGTTGCCTGAAATCTCAGCAAACATTTTTTCACCCAATCTTGATGATTCTTTCAGGTAACGATCAGTACACCAAATCCACTTGGCTCACCAAATTTCGTTCTTCTAGGTTAAACCATTCGTTTGCAGTAACCGTTTTCATTTTTAGGTTTCACTCTGTTTTCTCCTACAGGGATACATGTATTTGGAACTCTAAATCAAACACGGTTTGTGCTAGCTCTTTGAAACTTGACACAATAAAGCAGTTTCAAGTTCCATCTCTATGCTTTGTTTGCTGTTGATGTAGCCCTAAGCAGAGACTGGCGAAAATCACTTTCATGGAAAGGGGTTGCCAAGCTTCCAAAAAACTACGAGTTGCCTGAAATCTCAGCAAACATTTTTTCACCCAATCTTGATGATTCTTTCAGGTAATGATCAGTACACCAAAACCACTTGGCTCACCAAATTTCGTTCTTCTAGGGTAAACCGTTCGTTTGCAGTAACCGTTTTCATTTTTAGGTTTCTCTCTGTTTTCTCCTATAGGGGTACATGTATTTGGAACTCTAAATCAAACACGGTTTGTGCTAGCTCTTTGAAACTTGACACAATAAAGCAGTTTCAACTTCTATCTCTATGCTTTGTTTGCTGTTGATGTAGCCCTAAGCAGAGACTGGCGAAAATCACTTTCATGGAAAGGGGTTGCCAAGCTTCCAAAAAACTACGAGTTTCCTGAAATCTCAGCAAATATTTCTTCACCCAATCTTGATGATTCTTTCAGGTAATGATCAGTACACCAAACCCACTTGGCTCACCAAATTTCGTTCTTCTAGGTTAAACCGTTCGTTTGCAGTAACCGTTTTCATTTTTAGGTTTCTCTCTGTTTTCTCCTATAGGGATACATGTATTTGGAACTCTAAATCAAACACGGTTTGTGCTAGCTCCTTGAAACTTTACACAATAAAGCAGTTTCAAGTTCTATCTCTATGCTTTGTTTGCTGTTGATGTAGCCCTAAGCAGAGACTGGCGAAAATCACTTTCATGGAAAGGGGTTGCCAAGCTTCCAAAAAACTACGAGTTTCCTGAAATCTCAGCAAATATTTCTTCACCCAATCTTGATGATTCTTTCAGGTAATGATCAGTACACCAAACCCACTTGGCTCACCAAATTTCGTTCTTCTAGGTTAAACCGTTCGTTTGCAGTAACCGTTTTCATTTTTAGGTTTCACTCTGTTTTCTCCTATAGAGATACATGTATTTGGAACTCTAAATCAAACACGGTTTGCGCTAGCTCTTTGAAACTTGACACAATAAAGCAGTTTCAAGTTCTCTCTCTATGGTTTGTTTGCTGTTGATGTAGCCCTAATCAAAGACTGGCGAAAATCACTTTCATGGAAAGGGGTTGCCAAGCTTCCAAAAAACTACAAGTTGCCTGAAATCTCAGCAAACATTTTTTCACACAATCTTGATGATTCTTTCAGGTAATGATCAGTACACAAAAACCACTTGGCTCACCAAATTTCGTTCTTCTAGGTTAAATCGTTCGTTTGCAGTAACCGTTTTTATTTTTAGGTTTCACTCTGTTTTCTCCTATAGGGATACATGTATTTGGACCTCTAAATCAAACACGGTTTGTGCTAGCTGTTTGAAACTTGACGCAATAAAGCATTTTCAAGTTCTCTCACTATGGTTTGTTTGCTGTTGATGTAGCCCTAAGCAGAGACTCGCGAAAATCTCTTTCATGGAAAGGGGTTGCCAAGCTTCCAAAAAACTACGAGTTGCCTGAAATCTCAGCAAACATTCTTTCACCCAATATGATGATTCTTTCAGGTAATGATCAGTACACCAAAACCACTTGGCTCACCAAATTTCGTTCTTCTAGGTTAAACCGTTCGTTTGCAGTAACCGTTTTCATTTTTAGGTTTCACTCTGTTTTCTCCTATAGGGATACATGTATTTGGAACTCTAAATCAAACACGGTTTGTGCTAGCTCTTTTAAACTTGACACAATAAAGCAGTTTCCAGATCTATCTCTATGCTTTGTTTGCTGTTGATGTGGCCCTAAGCAGAGACTGGCGAAAATCACTTTCATGGAAAGGGATTGCCAAGCTTCCAAAAAACTACGAGTTGCCTGAAATCTCAGCAAACATTTTTTCACCCAATTTTGATGATTCTTTCAGGTAATGATCAGTACACCAAAACCACTTGGCTCACCAAATTTCGTTCTTCTAGGTTAAACCGTTCGTTTGCAGTAACCGTTTTCATTTTTAGGTTTCACTCTGTTTTCTCCTATAGGGATACATGTATTTGGAACTCTAAATCAAACACGGTTTGTGCTAGCTCTTTGAAACTTGACACAATAAAGCAGTTTCAAGTTCTATCTCTACGCTTTGTTTGCTGTTGATGTAGCCCTAAGCAGAGACTGGCGAAAATCACTTTCATGAAAAGGGGTTGCCATGCTTCCAAAAAACTACGAGTTGCCTGAAATCTCAGCAAACATTTTTTCACCCAATCTTGATGACTCTTTCAGGTAATGATCAGTACACCAAAACCACTTGGCTCACCAAATTTCGTTCTTATAGGATAAACCGTTCGTTTGCAGTAACCGTTTTCATTTTTAGGTTTCACTCTGTTTTCTCCTATAGGGATACATGTATTTGGAACTCTAAATCAAACACGGTTTGTGCTAGCTCTTTGAAACTTGACACAATAAAGCAGTTTCAAGTTCTATCTCTATGCTTTGTTTGCAGTTGATGTAGCCCTAAGCAGAGACTGGCGAAAATCACTTTCATGGAAAGGGGTTGCCAAGCTTCCAAAAAACTACGAGTTTCCTGAAATCTCAGCAAATATTTCTTCACCAAATCTTGATGATTCTTTCAGGTAATGATCAGTACACCAAACCCACTTGGCTCACCAAATTTCGTTCTTCTAGGTTAAACCGTTCGTTTGCAGTAACCGATTTCATTTTTAGGTTTCACTCTGTTTTCTCCTATAGGGATACATGTATTTGGAACTCTAAATCAAACACGGTTTGCGCTAGCTCTTTGAAACTTGACACAATAAAGCAGTTTCAAGTTCTCTCTCTGTGGTTTGTTTGCTGTTGATGTAGCCCTAATGAGAGACTTGCGAAAATCACTTTCATGGAAAAGGGTTGCCAAGCTTCCAAAAAACTACGAGTTGCCTGAAATCTCAGCAAACATTTTTTCACCCAATCTTGATGATTCTTTCAGGTAATGATCAGTTCACCAAAACCACTTGGCTCACCAAATTTCGTTCTTCTAGGTTAAACCGTTCGTTTGCAGTAACCGTTTTCATTTTTAGGTTTCACTCTGTTTTCTCCTATAGGGATACATGTATTTGGAACTCTAAATCAAACACGGTTTGTGCTAGCTCTTTGAAACTTGACACAATAAAGCAGTTTCAAGTTCTCTCTCTATGTTTTGTTTGCTGTTGATGTAGCCCTAAAAAAGACTGGCGAAAATCACTTTAATGGAAAGGGGTTGCCAAGCTTCCAGAAAACTACTAGTTGCCTGAAATCTCTGCAAACATTTTTTCACCCAATCTTGATGATTCTTTCAGGTAATGATCAGTACCCCAAAACCACTTGGCTCACCAAATTTCGTTCTTCTAGGTTAAACCGTTCGTTTGCAGTAACCGTTTTCATTTTTAGGTTTCACTCTGTTTTCTCCTATAGGGATACATGTGTTTGGAACTCTAAATCAAACACGGTTTGTGCTAGCTCTTTGAAACTTGACACAATAAAGCAGTTTCAAGTTCTATCTCTATGCTTTGTTTGCTGTTGATGTAGCCCTAAACAGAGACTGGCGAAAATCACTTTAATGGAAAGGGGTTGCCAAGCTTCCAAAAAACTACGAGTTGGCTGAAATCTCAGCAAACATTTTTTGACCCAATCTTGATGATTCTTTCAGGTAATGATCAGTACACCAAAACCACTTGGCTCACCAAATTTCCTTCTTCTAGGTTAAACCGTTCGTTTGCAGTAACCGTTTTCATTTTTAGGTTTCACTCTGTTTTCTCCTATGGGGATACATGTATTTGGACCTCTAAATCAAACACGGTTTGTGCTAGCTGTTTGAAACTTGACGCAATAAAGCAATTTCAAGTTCTCTCACTATGGTTTGTTTGCTGTTGATGTAGCCCTAAGAAGAGACTGGCGAAAATCTCTTTCATGGAAAGGGGTTGCCAAGCTTCCAAAAAACTACGAGTTGCCTGAAATCTCAGCAAAAATTTTTTCACCCAATATGATGATTCTTTCAGGTAATGATCAGTACACCAAAACCACTTGGCTCACCAAATTTCGTTCTTCTAGGTTAAACCGTTCGTTTGCAGTAACCGTTTTCATTTTAAGTTTCACTCTGTTTTCTCCTATAGGAAATACATGTATTTGGAACTCTAAATCAAACACGGTTTGTGCTAGCTCTTTGAAACTTGACACCATAAAGCAGTTTCAAGTTCTATGTCTATGGTTTGTTTGCTGTTGATGTAGCCCTAAGCAGAGAGTGGCGAGAATCACTTTCATGGAAAGGGCCTGCCAAGCTTCCAAAAAACTACGAGTTGCCTGAAATCTCAGCACACACTTTTTCACCCAATCTTGATGAAACTTTCAGGTAATGATCAGTACACCAATCCCACTTGGCTCGCCAAATTTCGTTCTTCTAGGTGAAACCGTTCGTTGGCAGTAACCGGTTTCATTTTGAGGTTTCACTCTGTTTTCTCCTATAGGGATACATGTATTTGGAACTCTAAATCAAACACGGTTTGTGCTAGCTCTTTGAAACTTGACACCATAAAGCAGTTTCAAGTTCTATGTCTATGGTTTGTTTGCTGTTGATGTAGCCCTAAGCAGAGACTGGAGAGAATCACTTTCATGGAAAGGGCCTGCCAAGCTTCCAAAAAACTACGAGTTGCCGGAAATCTCAGCAAACACTTTTTCACCCAACCTTGATGAATCTTTCAGGTAATAATCAGTACACCAATCCCAC